>NC_064854.1:71742821-72042821 GCF_024139225.1 Suncus etruscus | reverse complement strand
TATTTCTGCTTTCAAAGTGTCAAAAATTACATAACTTACTACCTATTGCAATATAAGCTTACATTTTCTGTAAAAGCTTTTATTAGCATTTAAGATTTAAATTTTTTTCCTGGTTTAAATGGTGAAATGCCTAATTGAAAAATAAAATAATTTGGTAGCATTCTGGGAATATTATCTATAAACATTTTAAAAGATCTAGGGTCATCGCTTCTTAAAGGTGTTTAGCTATTTTCTCACTACTTATTTTATCTCATCAGGAAAACTGATCCCTGTCCAATAAACTTTCTTTTAATTTAATTCAAGTAATTGTCTATATTAGAGCTATCTATTGCTTTGTAAGCTAGAATCATAAAAGTATTGTTCATGTAAAAGGAATAATTAAGAAAACAATGATGGAAAGCAAATTAAAAAATGTAATACTTTAAGTTGTGTAAGTATATTCTAAAATAATGTATTATATTCTTAAAAATATAATTAGATAAGTAATCAATAATGTAATTGTTACATTTTTATATTAATGTGAATTTGACATTTAAGTAATGATAATAACAGAGAGCTAATTTAATATTAAAGTTTAATTCCCAAATATGTGGAAATAGAGAATTGGAACTTTTATTTATTTGCACTATTAAATATTAATCAATATTTCTAATTCATGTGATTAAAATTTCAAAAATTCTTAATTAAATCATACAATAATATATTGTTTCTAATATAAATCCTAAAGCAGCTAGCCTTTTGCCAAATTGTTGCTTTGATTTTCTATCTTCAAAATTCTTTTTGGAAATGGTCAGACAAGCAGTAAATTAAGAGTAGAATTATTTGAACTACACTTTATTTTCACTGTCCATATTTCTGACTTGCCATTTATGGTTTATTCTAGAATTTCTCAACTTTTGACATTTAGACATTGATAAATCATTATAGTAAAAGTCCAGCTTCAGCATTTTGTGATGGTCAACTGCATCCTTCATCTTTTATTAGATACTAGTTGTATTCATCCCTTCCTTATGATTTTAAAGAAATCCTTATGATTTTAATTCCTATCATTGGTAAATATTCCCTGGATGAGAAAACTGCCCCGGTTGAGAACTATTCATCTTCTATACATGTATTTTAGTTCTCCAAAAGATGTTCATGTAAACTAAGAAACATTTCCAGAAAAATGTTATATAGTTTCAAATGTATTATTTCTTACATAATAAAGAGTCCTCCTAGAGTTACTATATATACATCCTAATAAGTCACAATATATATTTATTTTTAAATATTATATCAATGTAATTTATGATCAGGTATTCTTAATCTCTAGATAGCAAAATGTTGAGATGTTATTAAAGTCCTAATTTCTATCCACTATATAAAAAAAGGGCCATATAGTCTCTGTGGGTCTCCAGGATACTCCAAGACTACTTACTGTAGGTGGATATTTTGTAAATGAGGGGCCATACCATGTGACAATAAGGTCAGAGAAAAAAGTTGAAAAATATTGGTTCAAACTAAAACTAATAAAACTATAAAAATAGATTATTTTAATTCAAGTTTCCTAGTTTTATTAACTGTATTTTAAATGTTTCATAATGAACAATAAATTAAAGGAATTTGTTAAAAGCTAAAAGTATAAATTAAAAATAATCCTTGGCATGTGTCTTATAAATAATAACTATAAAATTATAAACTATATATAAGTTTCCTAATTAATAGTATTTAAAATATTAAATTGCTAATAATTTACATATTTTTATGAAAAAAGTTTTAATAATTTTTAAATGTGGAGGCTCATGAAATTTCACTATAGAGGATTCCAGCTTAATAATTTTACTGTATTAGTAAGGCTCGGGGGACCATATAGGATGCCAGGATTCAAACTGGGGTCTGTCCTGTATTGGCCGTGTGCAAGGCAAATGCCTTACCACTGTGCTATTGCTTTAGCTCCAGAACTTATTTTTCTAAATAATTCAAAGGAGAACAAAATAAAAGAAATAAAATAATAAAGCATACAGATATTTTATATAAATATAAATTACTGTTTAGCTTATCCCAAAATTTATGGTAAATTATCTTCATTATAATAATTTATTACTCTCTTCAATATACTATATTAACTGTTTTACAGAAAGTTTCAACATGTTTAATGAAATTTATATTTTTATTCGTATTTTGCTAACTTATTTAAATATTTATAGCTAATTCAAAAATCTTGATTAAATAAAATAATAGTACACATGAAAAAGATGTCATCTTTCTGTATATATGTATATATTTAAAGTAACAACTTTGGAGGGTGTCAGACAGATAATACAGAGGATAAGGCATGTTTTTTGCATTTGGCCAAATCCTATTTGATTCCAGTCATAACACATGAGCCCTCAGACACTTTACCCAAACACTGAGCCAGAAGAAAATCTTAAGAACAGCTGGGTATGTTCCCCAAACCTATTTCATTCCACAAAAATTATTAAAATACTGACTTGGTTGGTTACTGCCTGCAAATGATTCTAAATGTTCTATATATTTACAGAAACTTCTCTGACAATTTATAAGGACTCTTTATACTCATACTAAAATTTAGGAGAAAATGAGCCCTTGTATTGTTGTTTTTACTATAAATTTATAGCTAAAAGCAATAAAAATAAAAAGAATAAACTTAATTAGAAATAGGTTTTTCCTTTTAATTCATATTAATGGGCTGAAGCAATAGCACAGAAGGTAGGGTGTTTGCCTTGCACACATTGACCAAGGTTCAATCCCAGGCATCCTGTATGATCCCTTGAACCTGCCAGGAGTGATTTCTGAGTGCAGTGCCAGGAGAAAGCTCTGAAAACTACCAGGTGTGGCCCAAACAAAACAAAAAATAAGCTATATTTATTAATTTTAATTTATGAAAATAAATTTATATTTATTAAAATATATTTGTTAAATAGAAAGAATTTCAATAAGAAATTATGCAAAGGGAAATACGTTTTTTTATTTCTATGATTTTAATAAAGTATTTTATTACAAATCACCATGGAACAGGTGGGCATATTACATGTATAGATTTTTAAATTTATCTCTTATGTAAAAAGATGGGATTTAAGTACTTATAATTTTTAATCTATAGCTGAAGCATAGCCACCCAATTAGTGTTCTGAAATTCTGGTGATCAATCCATATGCTACTAGAGTAACTATACTTATAGTTCAGGTCCAGTGTAGCGAATCCTCAAGGGCTCTGTGGTGCTCTGGCCTCCCTTTCAGACACCTATGATACTTAGAGGCCTTTAGAATATACCTGATAATGCTCAGCTCCAGAACTTCACCTGATGGTGTTTTGGGACCATTTAGTGCTGAGAGCAAGCACAACAAACCCTTAAATTGCATACTATGACCCCAGTCCCAAGACTTTATATTTTTTTGCCAGGCAAAAATACCTTTATTTTCTAATGAGGCTTTTTTTTTTTTTTTTTTTTTTTGGTTTTTGGGCCACACCCGGTAACGCTCAGGGGTTACTCCTGGCTATGCGCTCAGAAGTCGCTCCTGGCTTGGGGGACCATATGGGACGCCGGGGGATCGAACCGAGGTCCGTCCGAGGCTAGTGCATGCAAGGCAGGCACCTTACCTTTAGCGCCACCGCCCGGCCCCTCTAATGAGGCTTTTAAAGACTTTTTAAATATTAATGATATTTTTAATATTTCTATTCACTTTCTGACGTGAAGTATATTATTAACTCTGAAGATGTAGAACTATGTGAGGATTTCAGTTAGCCCTTATCTATTTATATCTATTTATATATCTATTGTAAAATACTTAGTTTTTAATAAAACATAGTTGATATTAATTTTACTTTAAAAAATTTATGACTTTTACCACGAAGAATATAAGCAAATATTCATTAAAATTAGTGTTATCTATTTATTGCATGAATAACTTTTGAAATGGAGAACAAATGTACCATTCCCATTATTTTCATATATCTTTGAACTAATCCAGACTTTGTGGTAAATACAAATGTTAACTTATCTAGATTTTTAAATTATCTTCAAATCTGTCTAGATTTTTTTAATTACATGAAAAAATTCATTCATTTACATCTCTACTTTTGTTGTTGAAGCTTCTTTGCTTTGTTACAGTTCATGGAGTTTGGGAGGAGTGGTCACCATGGAGTTTATGTTCATTTACTTGTGGTCGAGGCCAAAGAACAAGAACCAGGTCATGCACACCTCCTCAATATGGAGGGAAACCTTGTGAAGGACCTGAAACTCATCATAAGCCTTGTAATATTGCTCTCTGCCCAGGTAAGCACAGTCTGCAGTTAATTAATTTTTATTCATGAAATGTTCTGGGTTCTTAGAATACATGTAGAATCGTAAACATTTGTTTTTCCTCAGTCACATTAGAAAATATGTTCTATGATTATGACATATTGGTTAAAACTAGGACCTTTCTGGATTCTATCCTCTACTTTAATGTATATTTTCTTAACTGAATAACAATCCATGTTCACCTTGATTGAATAGTAATAAGAATATATATTAATGGTGCCTGTTAAGATTTTATCTATCATTAAATTTATTTTCCAAAAAATAATGAGTTAAAAAGACTGGGATTACTAATACCTTTGTTCTGCAACTAAAGATTAAAGGTATCATGCTGATAATACTCTGTTCCATTCAATTACTAACTGAAACTGTGACACTTACTGCCTATACATAATTATAGATTTTTACTACACATTCAAATTTTATTGATCACTGCTAGGTTCATAAAATGTTTTGATCATGGATTCCACATTATCTTTATTTGGCCAGAAAGACCATACACTCTTTTTTTTTTCTGTTTCAATGCTATTTAATTTATACTTGATCACTTCACTTACTATTCTTGAAAAAATTCTTCATAATGCTATTTTCTTAAGACATAAATTACTACAAAATTTTAAACAAGATTCGTATTCAGCTTTAAGTAAAATGTTAACTTTACTGTTCTATTGCACTAGCCTATCAAAAGAGTAATCTAATTATTCATAAACTTGGGAGATTGTCTTCTTGGCTTATTAGGTCACATAACAGCAGCATTGCAGGAATTCTAGTAAATTTCTCCAAACAATATTGTAGAAGACAAAACAGCCCATGTTATAAAATTGTGATTAAAAATTTTATGGGAATTTTAATTATTAAAACATAATGACTATGAAAAAGATTACAATTTAGTCGAATTAATTATCAAAGTTTTATTACTCTCCTTTACTTAAAAGCAAAACCAGTAGTTTTCTATAATTACATATGTATAATTAGAAATAATTCATTAAATTATTATGTAATTATTATTGAAATTTATATGGAATTGTACATTTATATAAAGTATAGTTATGTAAATAAATTATGGGTACATAACTTAGTATCTGTTATTATTGACAATAAAAGGTAATATAAAGATTTTTTACTTATGTAATTCTCATAAACTCTAGATATAAGTGCAATCTTATTTCTTACATTTTCCTGTAAAACATTTAGAAAGAAACACTGCTGCAGACATGTTAGCATCCCTAAGCAAAACCTTAGTGGGTTAGGTAATTCTCACTAGGAATAAGCGGGTACACAAGGCAGACAAATATGAAATATGAAAATGAAATAAATGAGACCATACAAAATGAATTGTATAGGACCCATGTCCAAGGGACGAGAGATGAATTTACTGTTCAGCTGATGACATTTTTAAGCACAAACTCTGGTATGCAAGGTGTCCTCAGGGAGAACAAAGAGCAGGAGAGCAGTACAATGGGAAACTAGGCCTAGAATCTACATATCAAAACTACTATCCTATAGGTGAGAAAGACCCCTGCTAGAGGGCTGTGAAACAAGAGCTTAAAGATGTTTTTGGTTTAGCAAAAAGCAGGCTTTTCAAGAAACCAGAAGGAGAGAGATAGAGATATTTATGATGTTTATGTAGTTGCCAGAAAATAAATTTTAGGGGGATGGAAATAATTGTTTACCATCATAGAGCTAGACTCAGAAAAACAAGCTGCTGGCACCAGGTTATATGAGTCACCAATAAACTAGCAGCAGGGAACTTTTGGCAGGTTTTAGTACTGACATTTCTTTGTCTGTAGGAAAGCTGAGGCTGATTTCTATAGTGTCCAAATAAAGAGAAAATGTAATGTTACAGCCGTGTTGAAATTACCGCCAATAATCCACGCAAAGGGTCAAATGATTGACTTCTCTGAGAGGGTCTTTTGGCAAATAATTCTTTGGGAGGAACGCACTGCCCCAGGAAGGCTAACAGCCATGTCTGGTGTGTGCCCCCTAAGTGGGGGGGGGTAACAAAACACATACATATATGTGTATATATCTTTATATATGAAATATATAATTATATATACATTTTACTAAGCCTTTATACATATGGGAAAGCTTCTAGTTACTAAAATCCTTTACTTGCTATAATTTAGTATTTATAAAATTTCAAATATAGTTCACACTTATTTTTTCATTGTATTAAAATATAAAATGGGAGCCGGAGATATAGCACGAAGGTAAGGTGGAAGGAAGGTGCAGAAGGAAGGTGGTTTGAATCCTGGCATCCCAAAATGTCCCCTGAGCCTGCCAGGAACGAATTCTGAACATAGAGCCAGTAGTTACCCCTGAGAGCTGCTAGGAATGACCCAAAAACCAAATATTTGGACACTATAGAAATCAGCCTCAGCTTTCCTACAGACAAAGAAATGTCAGTACTAAAACCTGCCAAAAGTTCCCTGCTGCTAGTTTATTGGTGACTCATATATAAATATATATATATATATAAATATACACATATATATATATTTGGTTATATATATTTGTTATATATAATATATAATGATAATATGGCAAATATAAAATCAGAGTGCAATATAAACACTGTATATTATTTCTTACCCTTAATATTTGTGTTTTGGAGTTTAGTGATATAAGATGTGTAAAATTCTTACCATGTTTGATCACACTTCTATCTTAAAGAGAACTCTAATTCAATAAGTAAGTTTACAATAAATTTAATACAAATATATTCATTTATTTATTCATTTATTGTTTTGGGGCCACACACAGCATAGCTCAGGGGCTATTACTGACTCTGTACTAAGAAATCACTCCTGGCAGGCTCAGGGACCATAGAGGATGCTAGGGATTGAACCAGGTCGGCCGTGTGTGAAGCAAATACCATGCCAATGTGCTATCATTACAGATCCAATACTAAATATTTTTATAATAAGTATACTATTACTAAAATGCTCAATGAGTTTGAATTTTTCTAATCTTGCAAAGTTTATAAGATTATACTTTTAAAATATTTCAATCCTTTGGGTATGAATAAATATAGAATGAGTAGGGAATTTAGCTTCACATAGCATAGCTGGGTTTGATCATCAGCATCACTTATGGTTACCTGAAAACTACCAGGGGTAACACCTTAATACAGAGCCAGTAGTTACACCTCACCATCTCCCAGTGTTGCCCAAAAGCAACAAATAAAAAAAATGATTTTAAAATATGTTTTTGTGAGTATTTAACTTTTCTAACCTAAATTAATTCTGAGAATAATTCATATTCCCTTATTTCAAGAAATTTGTAGCCTTTAGAAGATTCATATATGAATAGATGAAAAATTGAATCCCATTCTAACATGCACATATATATATATATATATGATTTATCATCAAAGAAAAGAGATAATTTGGTTACTAGTGGTTTCAACATATTTTAAAACTATCTTACTTGGTTCTCTGAATGAATGCATCACTCACAATAGTGGATTAAGCTCTATAGTTTGTTCTCTTTTGGTGGACTAATAGTAAGCATACATCAGAATAATACAAATGAAACTGTCAAAATAACTTGATTCTCTATTTCTCAACTCTGAAAGATTTGGTCTTCAGGTTATGATCATGTATAAGGACATTTTTATGTGGTATCATGTAATAGTATTCTGATATAACTGGCTTATAAAATAAATTAACACTTTAACACTTTAAAATAATTGTAGAATGCCATGTATAGGTCACATCAAATGACAAACTTACATTTATGTAAATTTTAAGAACCCCTTCCAAGTAAATGTATCATATTGTGCTTAATCTGTGTCCAACTTGCTTCAATTCTATTGAATTCAGTGCAAATCACTATTCTAGGATCTAATTAAGAAGATAGAAATGATTATAAGTATGATATGTCCTATTTTTATTTCCTAGATATTTAAAATTTATACTCTGTCTGAGGAAAATATTAGTGAGATGTGATAATGTGAATCAAATGTATAGAAAATAAAGTGCATTTGTGGTCAGTTTCTTATTCTTACCAAACTTAAAACTTCAATAGGTAAAATGTGTATTTCCTGTCTTCTCTGAATTCTTAGTAAGTCACTAAATGAGTCTCAAGATTTTAATGATAATAATTGGTGAATTAAAGTATAATAAAATGTTCTCTCACTTTCTATTTTTTCACCTATGCAACTTTGTGCATGATAGTACACAATAATGTACAATAATGTTCTTGATAGGCATATAATCCAATTTTTTTTAATTTTGGGCCACACCCAGTGGTACTCAGAGGCTACTCCTGGTTCTGCAAGCAGAAATAGTTCCTGAAAGGCTTGGGGTACCACATAGGATGCCAGGAATCAAATCTGGGTCTGTCCCGGATTGGCCACGTTCAAGGCAAATGCCCTATTGTATTATCATTCTGTCCCCATAATCCAAACTGCTTTTGCTCATCAATATATCTCACAGCATATTTTCTGAGTCAATTTAATAAATTACTTATAAATTTATTATTTTATAATGTATAAATTTACACAATTACTTATAGTAAAAATCATTGTCATAGACGTTCCTTCCCTGATTTACATGCACTTCCCCACTATTTGTGATAAGCTTCCTACCATAGACAAGTTCTCCTGACCCTGATTCTTTTTTTCCTTTTCTTTATGGTTTTTGGATCACACCCGGCAGCATTCAGGGGTTACACCTGGATCTATGCTCAGAAATAGCTCCTGACAGGCTCAGGAGACCATATTGGATGCCGGGATTTGAACCATCATCTTTCTGCATGAAAAGCAAACGAGCTACCTCCATGCTATCTCCCCTGACCTTGATTCTATTGTCTTTGGATATTAATAGTATACTATCTTTTATTCCTATCCCACATATGAGTGTAATAATTCTGTTGGACAAGTAGCTTTCAATACTTTACACCTGCAAAGCAGCATCATTCCATCGACCTGACTGGGGTTTAGGAGTACAGTTCTAGAACCTCACATTTCTCCCTGATGCTCTGTTGTGGAGAAGGGCTACACTTGACCTGGGTTACCTTATTAGTCTTCAAAGTGGGGTGGGTCACTCAGCTTTCTGAGCCTTATAAATTTATATTCTTCATTTATTAACTGTGATTCTAAGCTTATGTTAAAAATGAAAAACAATAGTAATATTAATTCATGATGCAGCAATTTCATGTGTAATGCTAGTAGGGACAGTAGGTGGTAAATAGAAATTGTGAAAGTATAAGTTTTAGAGTTAGTATTGATATTAGTATTCAGCGCCTACAGTCAGAGTTTCAAGTTGAGTTTGTACTATCGATAGTGACGGAAAACTAATATAGGGTACTATGTTTAGTAAGAAGGTATTAGAAAAGACAGTATAAGTATAATTTGTTATAATTTCAGAGAGAATTTAAGAAACCTGGAGCTTTGCTCCAGATTTTATAATGTTGGGGAATGGGAACAATTCTGTGATTAAATAACTTAATAAAATATATGTCAAGAAAAAAAGACAAGATATAATTTAAGAAAAGTAGTAACCACTCTTAATAACTAAGGAAAGAAAATATTTGAAGTTTTATGATTCAATAGTAACTATTTTGTCAGTATTCATATGTAGTATTCCTGTTTTTCTTTTTTCTTTACTTTCTCAGAGTGAGCTTGTTCACTGAGTCTAATAGTAATTTACAGTCTAGTTAGGAACAAAGAGATCTCTGTTGTTAGACTGAAGTCTAACTCTAAGAATTAAATGAATTTTTAGATGTGAACTTCATGTGACTTTATTTGGTCACTTTAGATGCTTCCAATTTAATGCTTTATATTTTATATTCATATTAAAGAAAAAGAGCATGTGAATTGCTGAAACATTTGCATATTCTAAATTGACTGTTAAAATGATATTGCTATATTTTCCAAAATTAAAATTTAATAACTAAATCAAAAATGAAATTCCTTAAGTAAAGAAAAAAAACCTAAATTCTTAAAACAAAAGCAGGCATTAGAGAGATTTTCTTGTATTTTTATGATCTTACTCTATAGTTGAGTACTACAAAAAACAGTAAATTAATTTATATTTTGAGAAAATACATAATGTTTGTATACTGAAAAACTATGAATAATATGATTCATTGGAAATCGTTTTGGTTTCAAATTCAAAATATGTGGACTAAGGTTAAAATCTTGATCATTGATTATAAATATTTGCAAGACAGTTTATCTAATGTCATACTTAAAACTTTTTTGTTTGTTTGCGTTTTTTGGGGGTCACACCCGGCAGCACTCAGGGGTTACTCCTGGCTCTGTGCTCAGAAATCACTCCTGGAAGGCACAGGGACCATATCAGATGCTGCAATTCAAACCACCATCGGTCCTGGGTCAGCCATTTGCAAGGCATAGGCCCTACTGCTGTGTATCTCTCTGGCCCCCTTACTTAAATCTTTTATAACAGGAAACTAGGATTTATTATACTTTAGAGGTTTATATAACACTATTTTTAATTAAAATATTCAGGTTTAGGTAAATCTGAATTTTTTCATAGTATAAAACAATACAAAGTAGAAGATACTACATTCTAATATAATATTATATCAGAATTAAAATATAGGGGTTAGATAAATAGTGCAGTGTGTAGGACATTAGCCTTGCATGTGGTTGACATGGGCTTGATTCCTGACATTCCATATTGTCATTAGAGCCCACCAGAAGTGATTCCTGAGCACAAAACCCGGGGAAGTTCCAGAGCCTTGATAGGTGTGTTAAAAAAAATAATTAAAAAAGTAAAATGTAAAGGTCCTGGAGAAAGTAGGTGAATTAATTTTGGATAGTTATTAAGCATTATTTTTATATAGATAATAAACACAAAAGCATCTTCTGTCAGTTTGTTGTAGTAGAAATAGAAATATAGTGGCTCAGGAGCTGCAGTGGTGGCACAAGCAGTAGGGTGTTTGCCTTGCTCGCGCTAACCTAGAATGGACCTCTGTTCAGTCCCCAACGTCCCATATAGTCCCCCAAGCCAGGAGTGATTTCTGATCACGTAGCCAGGATTAACCCCTGAGCTTTACAGGTCACCAGCTATGGCCCAAAAAACAAAAGCAAATAAACAAACAAACCACCAAAATCCAAACAAATAAAAAATATAAATGTAGTAGTCATGTTAATCTGTGGGTGCCAGCAGTGCCAAATTTATCAGTCCTCCATTAGAAAATACATTTCTGTGAATCTGGCACTTTCCTGGTAGAGATACTATTAGACTAATTTATAGCATTACTTTCCAACTCTTACTATATTAAAAATATGGGGAAAAGTTGATCTGTAGAAATACAGCAAGACCTACATATATCTTGGATCCAGACATCTCTGAGAAAAAATATTTCAGTCACCCCTGGACCTAAAATATGTATTACTCTGTAGCAATGGGATGGCTGTACATAGTTAATTGGCTGCAATTAGTCAGGGGAAAATGCTAATACTTGTAGAACCTTAGTTCAAAGGTCCTTAGTGTTCTCTGCATGACTACACTATAACTTGAAATCCAAACACTACCTTATTAACTTTATGGTATATTGTATCATAACTTTATTTATTTTGTGTCACTTAATATTTCAGTTTACTGGTGGTTTTTCAGGAATTTAATTATCATTTTTATAAATAAATCATGCCTTTAGTTTAATTTACTTTCCTTTACCATTTACTGCTTTGTATCATTTAAACCAGTGTTCTATTTGTTTGTTTCTTTGTTTGTCTGTTAGTTTTGGTACTATACCTGACAATGTTGAAGGGTACCTCCTAACTTTGAAGCACTCAGGAATTTTCCTGATGATGCTAGAGGGACCATATGGGATGCCTAGGATTAAAAACTGATCAGCTGAGTGTAAGGTCAGCGCTCTACTAAAAACTGTTGATCCAACCACTGAACCTTTAATTATCTATTTATAAAACCAGTATTGGTCCTCAGGTGGAGAAAGGTTGATAATCTCTGCTTTATAAACTTAGTGACATCTGCTATAGATGTGTGGGACAGATTTCACAACATAGGTGTAGAAGTATTGAAGAATGTTGATATGAATATTATGTTAACATTTTAGCAACTTAAAATATTTTAGCCTTCCTCTCTATTATTAATTCTAACATGTAAATGTTGTTTGGTTGTAATTTGTGTGTATCACATACGAATTTGAAAATGGCAAATGAGAAGATGTTTTAACATGTGTCCCAATAATATTTGCTATTCTTCATTTTCAGTCTTTTCTTCTGAAGAATACTTTTCAGGTCTGATCAATCTCTAAATTTGACCTCTTTAACTTAGCTGTCATTAAATCATATAGCCTCAAAACCAAGTGTTAGAATTATGCTCTCCATAAAAATATCCTATAGGTAGTTTTAATGATCAGCAATTAACAACCAATAACAATTGTTAAAATAGTATATTTATTATCCAAACATTTATGAATCTATGGATTGATAAGTATTCTTATGCTTTCTATCCAAGTTCTCTTAAATTGTTACCAGCTATTAGTAAAGGTATAAAAAAAGACTGAAACTTGGGATTTTCATGAAAAGGCACCAATGAATTTAGTTTTATCCCTGCACACTGGAGACCATTTTATGCTCCAAGGTGAATACAATTGTATCTCTATATGTATGGCAGGAAAGTTCATATAACAAACTGAAGCCCCGTAACTCAGCAATTTACTCTTTACAATTTTCGTTATTCCTGATTTAGAAAAGCCTCGAATATGGATTTAGGTTTGATATGGAAATCGTAAGTCCTTGTTTATTAGTTTTTATGCATAGTGTGAGAGAGGCATCTGAGTTCATTTTTTTGAATATGTAATTGACAAGTTTTCCCAATACCTGTTCTTTGATAGGGTTTCTTCTCTTCACTTAATAGTCCTTCCTTCTTTTTCATATATATATTTTATAATAATTATATTGTATAAAATAATTATATTACATTATAATAAGGTATATATGATTATTTGGGTACTCAATTACATTCCATCTACTGTATTAGAAGGTACAATATAACAATCAAATAATTTTTTAAATAATCTGGTCATTGCCTAATTCCTTGCCTACTATCTATAGTTAGATCACTGATTCAACAAGTTTAAAGCACATTTCTTTTTCAATTTTCTTGCTAAATTCATTTCACCTGTTTTAAATCTTGTCTAAGTTCAAAAGGGTAAACTGGGGCCGGGCAGTGGCGCTAAAGGTAAGGTGCCTGCCTTGCCTGCGCTAGCCTTGGACAGACCACGGTTCGATCCCCCGGTGTCCCATATGGTCCCCCAAGCCAGGAGCAACTTCTGAGCACATAGCCAGGAGTAACCCCTGAGCGTTACCGGGTGTGGCCCAAAAACCAAAAAAAAAAAAAAAAAAAAAGGGTAAACTGATTGACAACCTAAATAAGCACTGAATGATTCTGCTTCCATGTTGTATTACTAATTCTTTGTGTGTGTGTGTGTGTGTGTGTGTGTGTGTGTGTGTGTGTGTGTGTGTGTGTGTGTGTGGTTTTTGGGTCACACCCGGCAGTGCTCAGGGGTTATTCCTGGCTCCAGGCTCAGAAATTGCTCCTGGCAGGCACGGGAGACCATATGGGATGCCGGGATTCGAACTGATGACCTCCTGCATGAAAGGCAAACGCCTTACCTCCATGCTATCTCTCCGGCCCCTAATTCTTATTAAATTAAGAATATATTGATTTTTATCACCATAATTAAATTCCATGTAGGCTACAAAATAGTTCCCTGACATTTCTCAAATGTGTCCTTACCCTTATAAAGTCCATTTATTTTACATGGCTTCTCTACTTTAAAATCTTCTCATAATTTTTCATCTTTTTCAAATAGCTTACTGGCTTTTTTTACCTGTTGGATATAATGTGGTTTCTGTATTTAATTTCCAAGCACATGTCCTGCCTCATTCCAATTTAGTGATCCTGGAAAGCCCAAAACTGCTCTCTGTTTTATAATACTAGAGATTTTATGACTTTAAGGCTTTGTATTTAAGAAATCTTTCCATAGAATTTTACTTTGCTGTCTCCTTATAGTGATTTAGAACTCAGCTCTAATATGGTTTCTTCCCAGAGGCCATGCTGAGATTTCCTATCACATCACTTTCTTTTATCACATTGTCTTCCTAATGCTTCCAGCCGAACTTCTTTGTTGATTCACTTGCTTGTTTATCATCTTGGCTCTACCACAGTCCCTCAGAGACTATGTTTCATGAGATTAGATACATTTGTCCTCATCAGTGTTGTTAGTGTGTCTAATGTCTAGTAGAACAATATCAGTCTCATATTATGAAACTTCAAGAATAGACTTGGAATATTTAAATTTCCAAGTTTATCAGGGTGATCTTTACTTATAGAATGGCAAATTGTTAATCCTCTATTTTTTTTTCTGGGGCCACACCTGGCTGTGCTCAGGGGTTACTTCTGGCTGTGCCCTCAGAAATTGTTCCTGGGAGGCCCTGGGATGCTGGGTGTTGAAGCTAGGTTAGCCATGTGCAAGGCAAAATCTCTACCCACTGTGTTATAATTCTGGCCCTTGTTCATTTTCTTTTCATAGAAATTTTTAGAAAGACAACTTCAGAAATTAGTAAAGGATGCAGTCTGGGAATGCAGAATGAAAGGGACTTGGAATCATTGATGGAGGGTTGCAGATATTGTTGGAGGGATTGAAGTTGAAACTCGCTTGATGACAACATTATGAAAATTTAAAATTAAATATTTTAGAAAGAAAAAACACACAACTTTAAGCTATTTTCATATGCATATGTTGCAATGACCTTAAAAAATATATTATAAATGTAATTAAGCTATGTTCCACAGTAACCTGGGGGGGGCGGTAGTTGCTGCCTTTATCTATTGCCTTGTTACTCAACCCAATGCAAAGTCTTCTTGCCATACAACTTTTCTTCCTTCCTTCCTTCCTTCCTTCCTTCCTTCCTTCCTTCCTTCCTTCCTTCCTTCCTTCCTTCCTTCCTTCCTTCCTTCCTTCCTTCCTTCCTTCCTTCCTCCTTCCTTCCTTCCTTCCTTCCTTCCTTCCTTCCTTCCTTCCTTCCTTTATTCCTTCCTTCCTTCCTTCCTCTTTCTTTCCTTCCTTTCTTCCTTTTTCCTTCCTTCCTTTCTTCCTCTTTCCTTGGGATTCCCATCAAGCATGAGATATGAATAAATAAATAATTAAGTAAAAAACAAACTGAAGACCATGGAAATTCTGCAAAGGATTCTTATTTTAAAAACTTATTTTTACAGTAACATTATTTCACGCTAGGACTTGAGTTTCTGTTGAATTCTTATTCAACTGTAATGAAGTTGATGGATAGTGATGGGGTGATTTTGGGAAAAGTAAGTAGTCATACTTTAGTGCATAAAGAAAATGTATGCACTAATTTATATGAATAAATATTGGTTTAGTCCTTTGGTTATTCGTATTTGTGGCCTGTGATATTAAATTTTTGTGAATGAAGTCTCCTTTGTTTAATATACTCATTATGTTTAACCAATTATATCTAAAATGCACACAAGTAGAGGTGTTATTTGTTATAAAAAACATATATGTAGCATGTTAAAATGTTACATTTAAACTTTGCTCTTATTTGTAAGCATAATATAATTATTTGATATATCAATATATTTATAAGGTTTTTATTTCCTCTTTACTCATAACACTACTAGTGTGCTATAATGAATAGGGTCTCAAGAATCATTTCAATGGATAGATTAAAAAGTCATTCTAAATTTAAATTTTTCAGATAAGTTTAATGTCTCAGTTAAAAGTTCTCTAAGCATGCAATAATCCAATACAAAAATCTCTTTCTCACACCTATATTCATCACAGCATTTTTTACAATAGCCAGACTCTGGAAACAACTAAGATGCCCTTCAACAGATGAACAGCTTAAAGAAACTGTGGTATATATACACAATAAAATATTATGCAGCTGCCAAGTCATTAAATTTCCTATACATGGATACACATGGAATCTATTATGCTGAGTGAAATTAGACAGAGGGAGAGAGCCACACACAGCATAGTCTCACTCATCAATGGCTTTTAAGAAAAATTAAAGACATTGAAAAATTTCCAGAGATGAGGGCCAGAAGCACTGGCTCAAGATATGAAGCTCACTACAAAAAGTGATGAGTGCAGTTAGAGAAATAACTATGCTGAGAACTATCATAACAATGTCAGTGAATGAGGGATGTAGAAAGCCTGTCTCAAATACAGGCAGGGGGTGAGAGAAGGAAGAAATGGGGACATTGGTTATGGGAAGGCTGCACAGTGAAGAGGGTGTTCTTGTTATGACTAAAACCCAGCTACAATTATATTTGTAATCATGGTGCTTAAATAAAAAAATTATTTAATAAAAAGGTACTTCAGGATAATTATGTGTGTGAAGCAATCTAGTTGCTATTGAAAAGTATTTAGAAAAATGTGAGTAGAAAGAGAGGGAGGAGTTTATATTAAAGGGATAGCACACACCTGTCCAAAACAGCAATAAGTAACAAACCATCAAAATAAGCAGTGAGAAACATGTTCAATGGAGAATAGGAGCTTAAACATTAAGCAGAACTTGGGAATCTTAAACTTGTTTCTACTTCAGGTCTCATGATAAATTTTTTAAAGAGATTCATTCACTGTACCTCAGAATATCTCTAACCCTTCCAATTTGCTCACTTGGTATATTTTACTCTCAACCCTAACTCTATTTTTTTACATGCATTAAATAGAATCATAAAATCCCAGCTATATCTAATAGGATATTTTGTAGGTTACATCTGATAGTCCTCAGGGATCACTCCTAGCAATCTCCAGGGTCCATATGTGGTGCCAGGAATCTAACCCTGCTCAGCATTATGCAAGAATAGCTCCATGCACACTCTACTATTGTTCATACTCTCATGACTTCATGATAATTGATAATATTTCTAATAAACATCATTAAAATCTACAAATTCTACATATATGATGTTTAAATTTATTTTTGTTAAAACACCACGATTTACAAATCTACATAATATAGTTCTTTTAATTATTGAGTGTTCCAATACCAATCCCATATCCAGTATGACCTAGAAGTACCCTTGTTTCTTCAGGCTAAATACTTTTGAATATTTCATTCATGAGCTCACCTTTTTATAAGTGTTTTCTTATTATACTTACGTTCTTTCTTAGAATCATATTTCTCTGGAATATTTGCCAAACCTTTCATATTTTTCTTTTCTAGTGTCTTAAAATTTTCCTTTGCAGCACTATAAAATTATCCTAGTAACTAATTGCTTAAATAATGTTTAGGTTTTTTTCTAAAATATTTGTTATAGTGGTAATCTGTCACAATACATTTTGCTCACTGCTTTCTCAACCCATCTCCTAGCCCACGTCCTTATTTTTAGGGTGGTCAGTATATTATTTTTCTAGGTCCAGTGTATAATAAAATGGTAAGGCAGTTGCCTTGCATGTGACCAACTCCAATACAATACCTCGGCCCCTATAATTAACATCCTCTGAGCACGTCCAGAAATCATCCTGAGCACATAATCAAGAGCAACAATGAACAGCTTGTATGTTTCTCAAATTAAAAAAAAGACAATTTTATAAATATATAAGTCCAAATGAGTTATATATTTTAATAGATATTTTCTTCTAAGTATAATATATACATCATTCCTCCACATAAAAATAGAATTGAGAAAATATGGTAATAGTAGTTTGTCATGTAGCAAAATTTAATGCCAAATGTGATTTTCCATTGCATTAATTTGGAATCAATTATTTAACTCATCTTAAAAAATTTGCCTTATAATTATTGTATAGTATTTCTAATAGAACTCATTATGTTTTCTTTCTATTTTGGCAGTTGATGGACAGTGGCAAGAGTGGAGTTCATGGAGCCAATGTTCAGTAACATGCTCAAATGGGACCCAGCAGAGAAGCCGTCAGTGTACAGCAGCTGCCCATGGGGGCTCTGAATGTAGAGGGCCCTGGGCAGAAAGTAGAGAATGCTATAATCCTGATTGTACAGGTAAGATAATTTCTATCTATATTTAATGAATTTCTGCTTATATAAAATGTGAGAGATTCCAGATCATGAAATCATTAAGATATAAATATGGTTTTAAATAAATTAAGCTGATAGTACCACTGATCATCTACTACATCTTTTTTTTTCCATGGATGTGATGTGTTAAAATAAAAGTGTCTTACTATTAGTAGTAATTAATAGTTAATTTCTTTTTTTCAATATATTTTATTTTATTTTATTTAAACATCTTGATTACATACATGATTATGTTTGGGTTTCAGTCATGTAAAGAACCAGTGCAACATTCCCATCACCAATGTCTCAAATCTCCCTCCTCCCCACCCAACCCCTGCCTGTACTCTAGACAGGCTTTCTATTTCCCTCATACATTCTCATTATTAGGACAGTTCAGAATGTAGTTATTTCTCAACTAAACACATCACTCTTTGTGGTGAGCTTCATGAGGTGAGCTGGAACTTCCAGATCTTTTCTCTTTTGTGTCTGAAAATTATTATTGCAAGAATGTCTTTCATTTTTCTTAAAACCCATAGATGAGTGAGACCATTCTACATTTTCCTCTCTCTCTGACTTAATTCACTCAGCATAATAGATTTCATGTACATCCATGTATAGGAAAATTTCATGACTTCATCTCTCCTGAGAGCTGCATAATATTCCATTGCGTATATGTACCACAGTTTCTTTAGCCATTCGTCTGTTGAAGGGCATCATGGTTGTTTCCAGAGTCTTGCTATGGTAAATAGTGCTGCGATAAATATAGGTGTAAGGAAGGGATTTTTGTTTTGTATTTTTGTGTTCCTAGGGTATATTTCTAGGAGTGGTATAGCTGGATCATATGGAAGCTTGATTGGTAAGCAATAGTGCTCAGGAGATTCTTAGATTAAATATTCATGAAAGTCAATGAAGTTTAGAGCAAACTTTTAAAAGTATGTTGCAATGTGTATTTGAAAAGTTTGACAAACTTTTATAAATATATTTATCACAATGCTTTGCATTTGTTCAGAAAGTGCAATAGTTGAATGAATGTTAGATTAATTAATTAAAGGCATGGGAAGTCCACAGATTAAAAGATTCCTATGACTGTTTACTATAGACATTTAGCACGGACACTAACCACAACTTTTTCCTTCAGCCAATGGCCAGTGGAATCAGTGGGGTCACTGGAGTGGATGTTCTAAATCCTGTGATGGTGGCTGGGAAAGGAGAATGAGGTCTTGTCAGGGTGCAGCTATCACTGGGCAGCAATGTGATGGAACAAATGAAGAAGTGAGAAGATGCAGTGAGCAACGGTGTCCAGGTAAAAAAAATTTAAATTATCCTAATGACAACACACTACAACCTGTGGAAAATAGTATTTAAAATATTGTAGTTTCAAAGCAAAGATAGCTAATGATGTATGCATGTATGTATGTATGCATGTATGATGATATATGTATGTATGTAGCAATATACTTGTTTTGGTAATGTATAAAGATATACCATTTTGAAAATTATAAATTATTTTATGTATCATCTGTTTCTGCTATAGGCTTTAAAATTATTTTCAATATGACATTAAAAGTGAAAAAATATGAAGGTAATCAGGCATCGATTAAATTGGATGTGATATTTTTTCATTATTTTCTTAAGGTATTTATTTACTCTGAAGATGAAACAACTTGCCTTAGAATACTTATAATAAAAATATACATATACAAATGTTATCTAAGTGAGATAAAAAAGATTGTACAGAATGTCGGAAATTTGTAATCAGAATATTCATCTTTTTTATGTATGACCTCAAATATTTCTATTTCCATGTCCTTGTCCTATTTACCACTAAAAAGGATATTATATGAGGAATATGTTTTAACATAAGATTTCAGTTTTGACAGGCTAAGTGTTTATGACAATGATAATTTGAAATGATCACTCTGGATAAGAGTGAGAGAGAGAAGAAAAATGACTGCTATAGAGGCTGAAAAAGGAGAGCAGGAAGGAGGGCTGGAGGGAAACGGGATATGGTGGCAAGAAATGTGTACTGGGGCCCGGAGAGATAGCACAGTGGTGTTTGCCTTGCAAGCAGCCGATCCAGAACCAAAGGTGTTTGGTTCGAATCCTGGTGTCCCATATGGTCCCCCGTGCCTGCCAGGAGCTATTTCTGAGCAGACAGCCAGGAGTAACCCCTGAGCACCGCCGGGTGTGGCCCAAAAACCAAAAAAAAAAAAAAAAAAAAAAGAAATGTGTACTGGTGAAGTAATGGGTGTTGGGCTATTTATGAATGAAGCTCAATTGGTTACATAATTATAGTTATATAATTAATTACATGAAAATAATGTGTATCTCAGAGTGATTCAATTAACTATGTATATAAGAGAAAAATAGGGTCTGAAGAGATAGCAGAGCATCTAGGGCATTTGCCTTGCATGGGGCCAACCCACGTTTAATCCTGGACATCCCCAGTCATACCAGGAGTAATTTTTTTGAAATTTTATTGTAGCCAAAGTGAGTTACAAATCTTTCAGAGTAATAATTAAGGTACATATTGATAATGAATAAAGGGAATTCCCACCACCAGTGTTGACCTCCCTCCATCCATTTTCCCAACATGCATCTCACTTCTCACTTTGTTATCCCCCAGTACACTAGTGTAACTGATCCCCACTTGTATAGTTTGTTGTAGATTGGATATTGATTCTGTTGTCGTTGACTTTGGGTTTGGTTTTCAAGTCTGGTCATTTTTAATTTCCACTAAATATTCATATGACTGTCTAGTCCTGGCACTGTCTATTTTTTCCTCTTCAAATTATGAGGCTGAAAAAAAATTATGAGGCTGAGCAAGATAATTTTCGTAATGTGATTCTGTTGGAAGTATCAGAAATGAAAAGGGGAAGAAAGAAAACCTAGAAGGAATCGTCTAGGTGTTATAAATATGAATTAAGAAGACAAGGGAAGGAGGGGAGAAACAGTAACAAAACAACACAAGAGAAAAGAGAAAAAAAGAGGAAAAAACCCAACGAAGCTATAACTACAAAAAAAAGCAAAGAAAGAACAAAAGCCAGAACCAGCAACTATAAAATACAAGCAAAAAAAAAGAAAAAGAAAGAAAAAAGAATAGGAAAAAAACAAAACAAATACCAAACACCCATACTATACACACAAAAAAAGAAAAACAAACAAACCAGCAACTATTTAAAAAGGTTTGTGTTTATTTTTCTTTCTCTCTATTTATTTTATTTTATTTTATTTTATTTTATTTTTTTTGCATAGGCAGTAAGTAATGGGGAAATTGAAGAAGAAATTCCTGCCCTTGAAGCATACTGCCATGGGAACTACTGCAGTCTCTTTAGACATTCATTTTCACATCTCGAATTCTATTTTGGTGCCAGGAAACTTTCCACTCAGTTGTGAATGATAACATCAGGCCTTTGTAGCTAGAGATCTTGGTATTGTCATAGGATGAAGGCTAGGAGAGAGATTATCTTTACGGTTCTAGGGCTTATGTCCCATCATTATTTTTGTAATTTGTTTTCTGCAATTAGTGGTCTTGGTTTTTGCTCAGATTCTTGGACAGAGCCTCGGAGAAAGTCTTTCAGTGCGGTTTCCAGAAGTTCTGCTCAGTCGTAGTTGTCAAAGTCAGGCCTCTGGCATTAGAGATCTCGGTTTTGTGTGAAACCTAGATTGAGGCCTAAGCTAGGATCTTTCTTATTGGTCCCACAATAGGTTCTGGCTGGACCTTGTCTGTTTAAGTCAGACTCCTGTAGTTGGCGATCTTGGTTTTTGCATAGAGCAAAGGTTGACATGTCTTCTGGTTTCATCGAAAGTGATAAGATATGGCAACCCTCACTTAGATCAAGTTGTTGCCGTTTCCTCATGTCAGGGTGCCATATCATAACTGGTCCTGGTTGGTGCCAGGGCGGTATTAGGTGTTTCCCAGGAAGAAATTTGTTTCCTGGTGGTGTTGTTGAGACCTGTGTTGTTTCTGCGACTGGGGTCTGGGGTTCTGAGTTAGATGGTTGCTATTCAATCACATGGAGTCTAAGTTGGGGCCACATGGCACATGCTCAGGGAGGAAGGCATCCCTGTATTATAAAATGTAAAGGCTCTTATCCCTAGTAGATGAGAGCTTATTTCTATGCATAATATTTTCCCTTATTTAGAGTGCCTATGCAAAAGGGTATGTTGCCAAATTATATTGCTGGGGCATTTTGGGGATAAGAATGACAGGCAACAGTTTCTCTGTGCCCTGATTTTGACCTGAGCATTTATTTCAGGCCAGACTTTTTCTACTAGGCTTTCATTCCAAGCAGTACTAAAACAGGTAAAGTTAAAAAGGGAAAAGAAAAACATCTATATATTTTATATAATAGAAGAAATATATAAAAATAAGGAATTAAGGGGGCTGGAGAGATAGCATGGATGTAGGGCATTTGCCTTGCATGCAGAAGGACGGTAGTTGGAATCCTGGCATTCCATATGGTCCTCCGAGCCTGCCAGGAGCGATTTCTGAGCATAGAGTCAGGAGCGCTGCCAGGTGTGACCCAAAAGAAGCAAACAAACAAGCAATAAACAAAACAATAAAAAAGGAGGCTAACTTACATTTGGGAATAAACAGACTAGAAGGTACTCTTATGGATGTATTAAACATATAAAGGAAATATAGGCTTCCCCCATTAAGTCTTTTGAGATATTCTTGTGTGTGGAATGAAATCCAGGTTACATTATCATCACACATAGTGTCTTGTTGAGTTTGAGAAATGATTTGCAGCCATAAGGAGGACCTCCTTGGGCTGGAGGTCCCTCTGATTCTGAATTGGTAGCATGCAACAGTCCATAATTGGGAGGGTGAGACAAAGGGCCATAAAGCCTGAGTCAGCAGGAGTGATGGTTCTTTTTTGCTTAGGCACAAAATGTGGGACTGAGACGGTGTCCTTTGGGTTAGGAAGGTGGTCTATTGGGGAAGGAAGATGGTCTAGGTACCTATTGGGTTAAGAACTGAGGTAGAGAGGATTAAATAAGGAAGGATAATGGATTGGGATTGGGGGACAGAACGATAGCAGTATTTCTGAAGAGTGGAGGAGGGATAATACATAAATGGGGCTATATACACTTTAGGCATGGGTTGTTTACATTTTGGTTTTGGCACTCAGAGGAGTCCACTGTCTACAAACTCATGCCCACATAAAGACAGTAATTAGGGTCTATTCTTAAATTGATGATGGAAGTTTCACCTTCATAGGCTGGGTCTGAGCTCTTAAGAAAAAAAATGGGTTAAGAAAAGATAGATAATTGGCTAAGATATAGATTATAAGAGAAAGAAGGGGAAAACAAAATATAGGAGATAAGAGAAAAGAAGAATGAGTAAATATGGTAATAATAAATTTAAAAAAAGATTTTACTGGTGAGTCAGTGTTGAAGGGTTTTCCACTTTCTAGACTTCTCATCGATGCTGGGGGTGGGCTCTTCTAGATAAAGGTTTCAACTTTAGATAGTGGGTGGAGTTCTTTAGTATAAGAACAGTTTTCGAGTTTAGTGTTCTAAGTGATGTAGTAGTGAAAATTATAAAATATAGTGTCATGCATCTTAGGTATAGAGGTATCTTTCCTATGAAGCAACTGACAACCAGGGCTTTAATTTTACATAGATTTAACTGATTAAAGAGAATTAAGAGGGGGGAAGAAGAAATAGAAAGAATAAAGAGAAAGATAGAAAATGAAGAAAAATGAAAAATGAGAAAAAAAGAAAGAAAAAGAAAGTAGTAATTTTCAAAAACCTGTTTGATGATTGGGATTTGTAACATAAGACTGTGATTTACAAGGCCAGAGAGATAGCATGGAGGTAGGGCGCCTGCCTTGAATGCAGAGGATGGTGGTTCAAATCCGGGCATCCCACATGGTCCTTCGAGCCTGCCAGGAGTGATCCCTGAGTGTAGAGCCAGGTGTAACCCCTGTGCACTGCCAGGTATGACCCCAAAACAAAACAAAACCAAAAAAGACTGGTTTACCATTGACTATTCCAGTGTTCTGGCTGATCCTATGCTGTGGGTCCTAATAAAAGGCATAAACAAAAGGGAGTGGGTAAATTAGAGTATTTTATCAAAACATTGTCATAATGAGTACTGTATATGGTATCCAGTCTGATTGAGCACCGACGTATAAAATTAGGGTGTGCACCCTTTATTTCCAAAGACTCCTGTAGACAAAGAAGCTAAAGGGTCATTTTATACCTGGTAAAATTAAGTCATTAAAGCTTATTATTAGGAATCACTACAGCGGGAGTTCGGCCTTACCAGGAGTAATTTTTGTACTCAGCACCAGGCGTAACCCCTAAGTGTTGCTGCCAATAGTGGTCAAAATTTAAAAAATAGATAAAAAGAATATAATAATATTTGGAAGATCATTTAGAAAAACTGTGTGTATTCCATTAGATATTGACACAGAGCACTAAATGGGTGAATAGAAGATTCTTAGAAGAGTATCAGAAACAAACTTGTTAGAAATATTCTAGAAAATAAGATAGGTCAGTTCTTTGGTTTTATTTATTTTTAAAATTTTTATAGATTTGGAGAAAAAATAATTTGATGACCCAGTTATGAGTCCTATTTTTGCTAGTTGTATTACAGAGGACAAGCTACTGATCATTCTAGCTCCTTCCTAATGAGTATGGGAAGTGCAACTGACTGGAGGAAATTTAAGAACCCTTTCAGTTCAGAAAAATTTCTTTTTATGTATCTAGGTCTCAGTTAAGAATAACAAGGAATTTAATAAATCTATTAAAATCTTATATTTCTTCAAGTTATACTATTAAAACATCTCACAGACTAATACAATACTCATAGAAACTAGATTCCCAGAAGAATAGTATATCAATAGAGGCTTTTTGGGTCTTAAAATTAATTGAATTTTATTCTTTCTTAAAGCTGTGTGAATTCAGAATGATTCAGAATCAAACTGCAGGCTTTTGTGGAATAGATACTTATAGACTTATTGTTTCAGACTGAACTATATCTAGGCTGCCTAAAAGTTAAGAAGCATTAAAAACGTTAAACATTAATTTGACCCAGAGAAACTTTCAATAGATTAGTAGACATAATTAAATAAGACCCTTTAATTATCATTATATCCCTTAATTATTATTTAATTTTTCTATCTGCAGACATGAGGTTAAATTGTGTTGCTTCATTCATGCTTACAAAGATTGCCACCTGCTGTTTGGAAAACACTTTGCATATATTTACAAGAAAGCTATTTCATCTTTTATTCTGTTTTACTGAGTTTATTTACTCACTTTCATGATTTAAGGTAGATTAAAAATTATATACTATACCACAAGATTTGTTATTTGTTTTGGCATTTTGTTTTGCTGTCTATTATAATATAGTTGAAAAGATTTATTAAAAGTAAATTATGTCCAAATACAAAAGAATTTTACCAATTCAAAATTAATTATTGAATCAGCTATTTTATGAAATGGTGTTTGTGAAGAGATTAAACAAATAAACACATGCATCAAACTGTCAAATATAAATCAATTTAAAATTTTATAAAATTTATTGTCCATCATAACTTTTTTATCACCATTAACATATATGAGTGATTTTACTTCTAATACATACAGATTGTTTTTTACCAAAACATCATAAAATGGACATCTTTTATACCTCTGCTTCAATTTTTTGTCCCCCAATTCATAATACAGACCAGGCAAAGGGCCTGGGTTGAGGTGTATATGAGGTACATTTACTGTACCTCCTCTTTCTATACAGTCAGTGTAAAGAACACAGCCTGTGATTAGAATTGGGAGGCCTGTGTCAATTTTTATATATATTTTTCTATCTAAGCTTCGAATTATATTAGGATGAGTGCTAATATACAAATATTTTAATCTTGGTTCCTAGTGATAGAACAGAGGTTTGCTTTATAGGCTACCGACACAGGATTGATCCTCAACATCCCATTTGGCCTTCAAACTGTCACAGATCCCCTGAATACTGCTGAGGATGGCCCAAAACAAATCAAACAAAATTTTCATGGATTTTTGTTTGTTTTTTTGTTTTGTTTATTTTTGGGTTGTTTTTTTTCTTTTTTTTTTTTGAGGGTTATTTGGGGGTGGGGCAGAAAGCAATACTAGAGATTAATTCTGGCTCTGCACTAAGGATTAGTTCTGGCAAACTTGAGTGGGGGCTGTATTCAAGATGCTAGAGAATAAAATCCAGGTCAGTTGAGAACAAGACAAGCCTTGACCCACTGAACTATCCTCTAGCTCAGGGGTCTCAAACTCAATTTACCTGGGGGCTGCAGGGGGCAAAGTCAGGGTGAGGCAGGGCCGCATAAGGGATTTCGCTTACCGAATATTCGCAATAAAAAATCGCATTAGTAAGAAAAAAATCGCAAAATATCGCATTAAACATTTGCATATCCGAATGGAACAGCTCGGGGTGTGCGAATGTTTAATGTTATTTTTTTCTTACTAATGCAATTTTTATTGTGATTATTCGGTAATATTTGAAGACCAGCTGCGGGCCACAAAATGTTGTAAGGAGGGCTGCAAACGGCCTGCGGGCCGCGAGTTTGAGACCCCTGTTAATTTGATTTCTATACCAAACTTTTCCAATTGCATTCTCTAGTTAATATTTTCTTGTTTAGTGGCAGGGGAGGGTTGAGACCTCCTAATGCAAATAATACTTCATACACCCTAGGCCTAGAATCATACCCACACACTTAACTAAAGTGGGCTGGTGGTTCAACATTAGGATCTGAGGATGCAGCTCTGTTGGGTTCCAGGGACCACAAAGTCTACCAAAATTGCCTTTGGGACTACAATAACTGGTGCTTAAGAGATTCTTCATTGGTATACCCAGTAATCTTCAGGAAGCTGTGAGGTCCAAGCTTTGAACCTGCATTAGGAATATTCAAGCTCCAATGACTGTACTACTTTCTTAGCCCAATACTTTCTATTTTTGTAAATATGATATAAAATTCCATATATTACTATAAAATCAGGTTTTTAATCCTAATTAGTATAGTAACCTGTAAGACAAGGTAATTTTCAAATTATATTAGTAGTTACTAAATCATATTTTTTCATTTTGTTATAAACAAAGCCTGAACATATTTTATAAAATCATATATTTTAGTGTTATTTTTAGCATTCTTAATTATTAATTGTTCTCTATGTTAATGAAAATAACTAATATTTATGTTTATGCTTAACTGATCTGGATTCAAAACAAATTAATCAAATTTGCTAAGAGATCATCTGTCATAAAGGAGGAATATAATATCCACACATATTTATATAATAATGAAAATGATTATTAATCATCTGCATTTAACATAATGCTCTTCTAATGTTTATTAGAATAGAAAACTATGTTTTCACGTGAAGTATAGCAGATTCCCTCACTGGTAAATGCATAAAACATTAAAATAATATTGACAAAAATAAGACATTTCTTTCCTCATAATAATGAAATATATCTATTTTTTAAAAAATTCTTTGGTGCTACCTGAGAAGTTGAGTAGCTCCAGAATATAATTAAATACCCCAAATTTTAAATATATCAAACTGACCAAATCATTTTAATGATCTAATATTGTGTTTTTAATTTAATGGTTAAAATTGTACAAAAGTAATTGCTCGTATGTTTCTTTTTTTATATATTTTATTTAAACACCTGATTACATACATCATTGTGTTTGAGTTTCAGTCATGTAAAGAACACCACCCATCACAATTCCATCACCAACATTCCCATCACCAATGTCCCAAATCTCCCTCCTCCCCACCCAACCCCCACCTGTACTCTAGACAGGCTTTCCATTTCCCTCATACATTCTCATTATTAGGAAAGTTCAAAATGTAGTTATTTCTCTAACTAAACTCATCATTCTTTGTGGTGAGCTTTCTGAGGTGAGCTGTAACTTCCAGGTCTTTTCTCTTTTGTGTCTGAAAATTATTATTGAAAGAATGTCTTTCATTTTTCTTAAAACCCATAGATGAGTGAGACCATTCTGCGTCTTTCTCTCTCTCTCTCTGACTTATTTCACTCAGCATAATAGATTCCGTGTACATCTATGTATAGGAAAATTTTATGACTTCATCTCTCCTGACAGCTGCATAATATTCCATAGTGTATATGTACCACAGTTTCTTTAGCCATTCGTATGTTGAAAGGGCATCATGGTTGTTTCCAGAGTCTTGCTGTGGTAAATAGTGCTGGAATGAATATAGGTGTAAGGAAGGGATTTTTGTATTGTATTCTTGTGCTCCTAGGGTATATTCCTAGGAGTGGTATAGCTTGATCGTATGGGAGCTCGATTTCCAGTTTTTGGAGGAATTTCCATATTGCTTTCTATTAAGGTTGAACTAGACGCCATTCCCACCAGCAGTGGATTAGAGTTCCTTTCTCTACACATCCCCACCAACACTGTTTATTCTCATTCTTTGTGATATGTGCCATTCTCTGTAGTGTGAGGAGGTACCTCATAGTTGTTTTGATTTGCATCTCCCTGATGATTAGTGATGTGGAGCATTTTTTCATGTGTCTTTTGGCGATTTGTATTTCTTCTTTGTCAAAGTGTCTGTCCATTTCTTCTCCCCATTTTTGATGGAATTAGATGTTTTTTTCTTGTAAAGTTCTGTCAGTGCCTTGTATATTTTGAAGATTAGCCACTTGTTGAAGAGGCTTTCTTTGCTCCATTTAGGATTGCTTGCTCGTTTATCAAACATTAGGTGATTGTATGTCTGGGGAACATTTTCTGAGTATTCAAGCCTATTTCACTGATCTGAGGGCCTGTCCTTATCCCAATACCATGCTGTTTTGATAACTATTGCTTTGTAGTAAAGTTTAAAGTTGGGGAAAGTAATTCCTCCCATATTATTTTTCCAATGATTGCTTTAGCTATTCTAGGGTGTTTATTGTTCCAAACGAATTTCAAAAGTGCCTGATCCACTTCTTTAAAAAATGTCATGGGTATCTTTAGAGGGATCACATTAAATCTGTATAATGCCTTGGAGTGTATTGCCATTTTGATGATGTTAATCCTGCCAATCCATGAGCAGGGTAAGTGACTTTTGCTGGGTACGGTATTCTAGGTGAAGCATTCATTTCATTCAGTCTTGTCACAATATCCCACCACTGCTTTCTGGCCTTGAGTGTTTCTGGTGACAGGTCTATTGTAAATCTCAAGGATGCTCCATTTCATGTAATTTCCCTTTTTGATCTTGTTGTTTTCAGAATTCTGTCTCTATCTATGGGATTCGTCATTGTTACTAGCATGTGTCTTGGGGTATTTTTTCTGGGGTCTCTTTTGGTTGGTACTCTTCGAGCATGCAGGATTTGATCACATATATTCTTTAGCTCTGGAAGTTTCTCTTTAATGATGTTCTTGACCATTGATTCTTCCTGGAAGTTTTCTTCCTGGGTCTCTGGGACTCCAATGAATCTTAAGTTGTTTCTGTTGATCTTATCATAGACTTCTATTTTCATCTGTTCCCATTCTTTGACTAATTTTTCCACTGTCTGTTCATTTGCTTTAAGTTTTTTTTTTTAATCTCTCCCACTGTATGGAATTGTTTTTTATCTCATCTTCCACAGCACCAAGTCTATCCTCAGCTTCTGATACCCTGTCCCAGAGCTATTCATTTTGTCATTCACTTCGTTTACTGAGTTTTTCAGGCCTGTTAGTTGACATTTTATTTGTTTGGAGTTTTGTGATTTCTGTCTTCATGTTTTCTTGGTTCTTATTAGTGTTCTGTTCAACTCGATCCATGGTTTCTTTGAGTTTTTTGAGCATCTTCCATATTGCTAGTCTAAAGTCCTTATCTGAGAGGTTGATTAGTTGGTTCGTCATTATCTGGTCATTAGAGTTGTCATCTTCATTCTCTATGTTTGATGCTGGCCTGTGTTGTTTCCCCATTGTCACACTTATATTGTGGGTTTCTCTACATGTTGTGGTGGTATTCATTGGCTAAATGATGCAGACAGCCACACTCCTCTGGCTCCACCCTTTGTGGATGGATCGACTTGCCTCCAAGGGAGGGGAGTCCTTTGTGGATGAAGCCTCACACAGGATCAAATCTTAGGCCCGAGCACACAGCAGAGAAGACAGTCCGGAGAGAAATGGTGGGCTTCAGTGATCTAGCACAGTTCTTAGTGTGATTTTTTCTTCTTGTTGCAATGGTGTTCTTTTCTTAGAAATAGCGCACAGCCGCATAGCAAAGCGGAGCCAAAGTGCTCTTCTGGAGCCTCTTTTTGGTGCACTCCAAAGAGGTTCACGCAAAAGGACAGTAGACAGACACACACAGGCAGCACTCATAATTTTTCACAGTCGGGCCCCACGGGGCAGGAGTAGTTTAGTGGATTTTCCCAGCCTGACGTCACAAACAGGGGACCTGGCTTCTGCAAAGTACTGCTTATAGCTGGTTTTCATGTTATGGAGCAATTCCTTGGCATTCCCGCCCTAGAATTGGCCTCTAGGAGAGCAAGTTTCTAAAGCCTCTTTTCAGCCCACTCCCAAAAGGTTCATGCAACAGGACAATAGACAGACACACACAGGCAGCACTCACAATTTTTCACAGTCAGGCCCCACTGGGCAGGCATAGTTCCATGGATTTTCCCAGCCTGATGTCACAAACAGGGGACTTGGCTTCTGCAAAGTACTGCTTTTAGCTGGTTTTCACATTATGGAGCAGTTCCCTGGCATTCCTGCCCTAGAATTTGTTCAGGGAGAGTGAGTTTTCTGGAGCCTCTTTTCGACCCACTCCCAAGAGGTTCACGCAACAGGACAGTAAACAGACACACACAGGCACTCACAATTTTTCACAGTCGGGTCCCATTGGGCAGGCATAATTTCATGGATTTTCCCAGCCTGACGTCACAAACAGGGGCTCTTATGTTTCTTGTTGCTACCATACTTATAGAACACATTTTATTTTCTTTGAATGTTTTGAATTTTTTTAATTCAGAAATTATATAATGACCAAAATAATTTTCAAGATCTCTGGGAACATCCGTATTGTTTTTTGAGAAGAGACTTATTTCTTTAGGTTTTATTCAAGAACCCATTTGGTATTTAATACTTTATTAGCACTACTAAATTAGAATATACCATTCAATAGCAGATGCTAAGCAGATAATGCATAGTGTGTCATTTTGGATTCTGTTATCTCAAAATAAAGATGCAACTGAATAGGGGTAAATGGCTTTATTAGCAAGATATCTAATAATTGGAAAACTAGTTTGTATAGCAAGGAATGTTGAGTTGCAAGATTTAGAAAGGCAAGGAATGACCTTGCCTTATGTCTAGAAGAGATAGAGTAGCATGACTGTTGATTCCTTTTGGGAATTTTCCAGATAAAAATAATACATATTTATAAGAGAAACATTGAATATGTGCACCTAAATATGACATGCAAAACCATGAATTGTGGTGTACAAAATAGAGGTATTTCTTTAGGATTATGTGTTTTACTATGAGAACAAGAACATAAATATCTATATAAAAAGAGTTCCCTGGCATAATTTTCAGTCCAAATCTTCCACCAAAAGTTATGGAGCTCTTTTTACTTAATGTATATTTTTGGGTGTTACCCATGTAATCAGAGCCAAATAACATGTGTTTGTATTAACATTTGTTTCTTGTAAAATGACAAATATAAACTTCTTATAATTAAGAAGAAATGCTATTCTAGGAATGACTGTTCCATATCTCAGTATAAACTGAAGATCATGATAGACTTTTATTTAATATTTATTTTATTGAGTATTTCTAAGTATTGACTTTTAATTTAACTTTAGTCAGAAAAAGAATGGCAAAGATGCTTACTTTCTGTCCTTCACTTCTCTACTGTCCATCCTCATCTCATAGAAATTATCTTGTCATATTTATTGTAGGCATTAAAATAACCCAGAGAGCTCTAAATTTTTCTGAGTTCCAATCTCTGGGATTCTAATTCAATAGGTCTATAACAATCATGCCAGAAAATTGGAATTTTTAAACACTTCCAAATTTATGTTTATAGTATTATATATTAACCTTTGTTTAACCCTTGCTAAGCTTTTGTGAAGCCTTTCTTTGGGCTTAACTAATCCACCTTAAGATGCATGACAGATTAATAGATCAATAAATTAATAGATAAATAAATTGAGATTCCTCAAAAGATTGCAAGATATTATTTTACTTATATTCATATATAATAGTAAATATGGGTCAGTTAATACTGAAAATGCAAATTGTCAATTTCAAGACTTCTTACACAAATCCTTAGATAGGAGTAATATAAATGAATAAGACTTATTTAATGAGAAATGTGGTTAACTATCAGTCTAGTCATAACCTATTCTTATTTATCTGATCTAGATTTCATTTTTTTCTGCATCTAAGAAAGTAATAAGAAGTAATCTGGAGATATAGCAGGTAGGGAACTTGCTTTACACATGGCAGGCCTGAATTTAATCCTTTGAAACATAGATCATCCCCAGAGCCCACCAAGACTGATCCCTGAGTGCAAAGCCCGGAGTAAACCCTACACACTGCCAGATGTTCTAAAATAAAAAGAGGAGGTGAAAGAGGAGAGGAAGGAAGGAAGGAAAGAAGGAAGGAAGGAAGGAAGGAAGGAAGGAAGGAAGGAAGGAAGGAAGGAAGGAAGGAAGGAAGGAAGGAAGGAAGGGAGGGAGGGAGGGGGGGAGGGAGGGGGGGAGGGAGGGAGGGGGGAGAGATGGAGGGAGGGGGGAGGGAGGGAGGGAGGGAGGAAGGAAGGAGTTTGATTATCATTACTGGGACACATTACATATAGTTATGAATGTCCATGCAAAAGATATCCACAGCAGCTCTTTTCGAGGAGTAAAATTTCAGTACCTCTTAATTTCCAATTAATGTATACAACGGTGTACATATCTATATACTCTTGCACTGTGAGGGAAAATGAAATTTGGTATGACATGAGGGTTTTAGGAAGGGCGATGAAATCTTAACTCACTGTTATTTGTTATTTTTTTCACTTCTAGTTGGAATAATGGTGTAGTTTCTGAATATATGTATTTTACATGTATTAGAGTAAAACTTAGTTATTTTAACATCAAACTTCTAAATTATATGGACCCATATATATCTGTATAAATCTGATGGTTTTTTCTAAGTACAAATATACACTACTCTATCTTGAAATCTTTGCAATATAAGTTGGTATCTTACATTTTTATGGCATGCCATAAGCTTAGTAAATTTTCAATAGTATTTTAAAGGTCTTTCTGTTCCTAAAATATGCTATTTATTCTACATATTGTTATAGTTACACTATATAATTATAATATTACATATTTGTATCTTCAAATTTTGTGACAAAGTTATTTGCTGAATTTTTTAAACATAACAAATGATGGCATACTCAAATACTTTCACACCAGTTGTTCACTTAAAACCAGTGAAATCTGGATTAACAAAGATGGTACTAGCTATTTGAGTTCTTTCTTGTTAATTATAATATTTATTTTTTGCCTAGTATACTAAAGTAAATTCAGAAAAGTACAAAAATAACTCAAACTAACATACTTACAAGTGAAAGAAATCACCTCTTGCTTAATAAATATCTTAAAAAATCATAAGATCTTACACCAATCATGAGTTTTATTACTTATTTCATTTTGTAGTTCAAAGCAAATAATCTAAATTATATGCATAAGATTTGAGGAAAATGACTAAGATTTAAAACATTAAATGTTTGGTTTTGTAGTACTGTATGCCTGTTATTCATACCTGTATCTATGGACAAGATAATTTTTTTAAATATGGAACGCTTCACAAATTTGCATGTCATCCTTGCACAGGGGCCATGCTAATCTTCTCTGTATCATTCCAATTTTAGTATATGTGCTGCCGAAGTGAGCAGATACAAGATAATTTTTATAATTTGTCTGAAATTAAAATTTATTAGATTAGACTTTGAAAAAATCTCACAGTTTCTGCAATTGCAGAAACTTAAAATAAAGGAATTTGTTGCAATCTTATGGCTCAATTTAGAAACTGGCCCTTGTCAAATTTAAAAATATTTTGCAACTTGCTGATCATTATTAAATTATAATAGAAAATTTTAGCAATACATTTCATTTATTCTTTTAATTTTTACATTGCTTTGATATCTGTACATGTTGAAACATGTTCATAACTGTCTAGTTACTATTATTATGTAGTTACAGTTTTTAATTAATTAGCAACTTTCAAACATACAATACAATACTACTACCTAAATTGACCCTCATAAACATATCTCCTGAATTATTTATGTCACTAAAAATTGGTTGATTACCTTTAGCAATTTGAATTTCTTCACTCTTGCTTCTGATAACTACCATGTTTTCTGCATCTGTAATCTCATTTTTAATTACCAAAAGATATCATTTACTTTTTACTTATTTTTGTTTTATTATTTAATTTACTTTATTTAAAGAACATGTATCACATCAATGATATAACTGATTATAATACATTTGTTTCCAGCTTAGTGGGAGCAAAATAATGAAAATAATTGTGGATGTTGCTTTGGCTGTCAGAAGCAAGAGAAGGCAGAATTGAACGGAAGAGGAAGGTGCCTTCAAAAAGGGTCCTGTTAAAATCAGCCCAAATACCGGCATTCCTTGAGTTTCTGTCAAATTGGAGTCTTTGCAGAGCTATACAGGAGTGGTGAAACAGGGCCATTGGCTAAGAGGCAGTTGTGGGTGTGATTATGGCTGGGTAGGAACTTGACCTCCCAGATCTCCTCCCAGGATGCAATCTCATTGTTATTTGTTTTGCCAGCTTTTGGTGTTTAAATTCTATAAATGCTAGCATATAGATATTAATTATTTTATATTAGTTGTTAGTAAAAAAAAAAAGTATATTTTGGATTAAAGACAAAGAACACTCCATAGGCATATGATTTAATTCACAACATTTCATATGGTCCCCTGTGCACCACCAGGAGTGCAGAGCTAAAAGTGACCCCTGACAACCACAGGGTGTAAAGAAAATAGTAACTATTTCCTAATCATACAAGCATTTGTAAAAATGAAATTTAAGCATGGGTGTTCAAAGTTTGTCATAACTAAACCCAAATGTTAATCCTCAACATTATGCGATCTGGTATATTCTGACAAATAAATGGCAGTTCCTGCTCCTGCTACTGCAGGGCTATATTTATATATATGAATTTATATGATATACATAATATATAATATTTATTATATACTTATATGTTATATAACATTATATTTATTATATATCAATACTGTTGGGTTATATATTTTAATAGTTATATATAACATAACTATATATAAAATATAATTCTTATATATTGTTGAGTTATATATTTTTCTTTTCCTATAAACTCTGAGAGGAGCACCTACAAAATTAATTTCTTATTCTTTTACACTACCTATTACCTGAAAGAACTTTCCTATCAGAGTATCAGTTAAAGTTCCAAGAAATTGAAGAGCTTTTCTATGTTGAGAGAGAATTATCAAGTTCTCTGTGTTATTTAAAGTAATTTCTCATTCTTTCCATGAATCCCCTTCTCTCGAGTCCCTGGTCTCCCTTATTTTTCACAAGTTGCACCTACTGGTAGGGGAGGTCCAGCATTTTAGAAAGAACCTGGGTTTGAAAGCTAAGTAATGTAAAACTTTGGGCTTCAGTGTCATGTGTAAAGTAATGATATTTATATAGACCCTAGGGATTCTTTTGAGGACTAAATATTATATATGTAACAAGTTAGGACTTTTAAGAGACAGTTTCTATTTGTTCATCAACTGTTATCAATTTAGCAATCATCTTCTCAACTCTCTTCCACACAATTTAGTAGATTTTTTTCTTGCATCATGGACATGGTCATAATAGTACCTTGTTATTTTTTGAAAAATTTTTTTGTTTGTTTTGTTTTTTTTTGAGGCCACACCAGGTGAAGCTCAGGGATTACTCCTGGCTGTTCGCTCAGAAACCACTACTGCCTGGGGAGCCATATGGGACGCTGGGGGAACAAACCATGGTCCATCCTAGGCTAGCGCCAGCAAGGCAGACACCTTACTGCTCTGCACCAACACTCTTTTATAGCTTTTTCAGTAAGTTATTTTATTTTATTAATTTTTTAATTTAAACACCATGGTTATAAGGATGTTCATAACACCACTTTTTTTTTCACAAATCTGTTCATGATCGACTTACAGTTACACAATGTACAACCATCTTCACCAGAACACAGTGTCCCTAGACTCCCCCTCACACTTTCTGATGGCCTTTTCTCTTCCTTGTACCTTCCTTCAGAGGCAGGAATTTTGCATCTCTCTCTCTAAATATAATTTCTTTCTCTACTTGTTCACTCTCTCTTTTGCAACTTGATTTGCACTAATATTAAAGGGGCGCCATGCATGTAGCATTATCTCAGTTTAAACCAAGTACTTGTGTAGAGTAATAAGTTCCAACTATTGTTTTTAATACTTACATAGTAGACCATTCTCTACTCTTAACTGCAATAGCAGCTATTTATTGCAAACTTCCTACCATGAACTGATCTTCTATAATTTGGATATCATCACCACACTGTCTTTTATTTTTTCTTATATCCCACAGAAGAGTAAAATTATTCTATGCTTATCCCTCTCCCTCTGACTCATTTCACTCAGCATAATAATCTCCATGTCCATCCATGTATAAACAAATTTACTGACTTTATTTTTCCTATTGACTGCATAGTATTCCATTGTGTAAATGTACCACAGTTTCCTTATCTCTTCTCTGGCAACTTGGTTGCTTCCATATCTGGCTATATATTAAATAGAGTTATGATGAAAATAGGAGTGCAGAGGACATTTTTGTATTTTGTTTTGTCTTTCTAGGGTATAATCCTAGGAATGGAATAGCTGGATAATACGGATGCTCAATTTCCAGTTTTATGAAGAATAGCCATATTGTTTTCCAGAAATACTGAACTAGATGACATTTACAACAGCAGTGAATGAGAATAACATTTCTCCCCACTTCCAGGCCAGAATTGGTTGTTCTTTATTTTTGTGATGTGTGCCAGTCTCTGTGGTGTGAGATGATATGTAATTGTTTTGATTTGCATTACCCTGATGATTAGTTTTGTAGAGCATTTTTTCATGTGTCTTTTGGCCATCCAAATTTCATTTTTTGAAGAAAAATAAATTAATTTCTACCCACCATTTTTTGATGGAGTTAGATTTCTTTTCTTGTTGAAGATATACCAGTACCTTGTATATTTTAGATATTAACCCTTTATCAGAGAGGTGTTAGATGATTAGTTTTTCTATTCCATGGGTGAATTTTGAATCCTAGTCACAGTTTTTTTATGAAGTACAGAAATTTCACAGTTTAAAGTATTTTCATTTTTTTTTACCACTCCTTCCACTTGCTTGGATAGTGATGTCTCCTCCTTGAAGATGCCTTTAGTTTCAATGTTATGAAGTGCTTTGTTTATATTTTCCTCTATATAATGTCTGGTTTCATATCTTATATCAAGGTATTTAGTTCATTTTGATTAAACCATTTTTGCATGGTTTTATGGATTTCTGAGTTTGAATTTTGCATGTAGTTGACCAGTTTTCCTAACACAACTTGTTGAAGAGGCTTTTCTTGCTCCTCATATTATTATCCCCTTAATGAAATCTTTGATAATCTTTTATGAAAGATTAATTGATTCTACACAGGGGGTAACTCTCAGGAAGCTACAATCTGTTCTATTTATCTGAGGTTCTGTATTTGTTTCAATATAATACTCTTTTATGACTATTACTATTAATATAATTTAAAGGGAAATAACACAATTTATTAATGTAGGTCCCACTTATATAATTTATACATCTATTCATATTTGTTTCCAAGAATATTTTGATTTTCTATTTGTTTTTGTCTATAACTCACTGGATGTTCATTAGTGTGCTGTTTAATTTTCAAGATTTTTATGTGTGTCTGTAATTCAGATCTATTTTCAGTGCATCATAATCTAAGAAGATACTTGACATAATTTCTATCTTCTTGATTTAATGAAGTATGTTTTATGGCCCAGTATGTGGTCTATTTTGGAGAATGTTCCATGTGCATTGGAGAAGACTGTCTTTCCAGATTTCTGGCTATTGAGAGGCCTATATATATTAAGTCATTCTCTTCCATTTCTTGAACTTCATAGCCAATATATCCTTGTTAATATTTATCTAGGTTGACCAATCAGTGGGGTATCAGGGGTGAGTTGAAGTCTCCCACTATTATAATGTTTCTATTGATGTCTTTCTTTAAATATATCACTAATTATTTTAAATATTTGCTGTCTTTCATTATGTGCATATATTTTTAAGAGTATTATTTCTTCCTGTTGTACATATCCCCTGATTATTAAGAAATGTCCATCTCTGTCTCATATAACCTGGGTGTGTGTCTGTGTTTGTTTTTGTTTTGGGGAAACACCTGGCAGGGCTCAGGGGTTATTCCTGGCTATTCAGTCAGAAATTGTTCCTGGAAGGCTTGGGGACTATAAGAGATGCCAAGGATTAAACCCGGGATTGGCCATGTGCAAGGAAAAAGCTCTACCACTGTGTTATCACTCCTGCCCCTCTATAAACGTTTTAAGCCTAAAGTATGTGTTGTCTAATAGTAGTATAGCCACCCAAGCATTTTTAAGGGAGTTGTTTCTTAAATGCCTTTTCTCCAACCTTTGTCTTTGAGTTATGTTTTCTTTGCATGTGTTTCTTGCAGGTAGCAAAATTTTGGATTCAAATTTTTGATCCATTTTGCCACTCTGTTTCTTTTTATTGGTACATTTAGTACATTGGATTTGAAAGAAATGATTGTCATGTGTTGAAGTGCCATCTTTTTGTGGGAAATTGGTGTGTTTGTTGGGTATTTGGTATGTTTGTTTCAGTAATTTTAAAGTTGTTTTTGAGTTTGGAATGTTCTTGAGCTATTGTTAATCCATGAAGCTGTGTATCCTTCCTTCAAACTGAATGAAAGTCTGGCTGGGTGAAGTATTCTGTCATGTAGATTAAAACTAAGAACACTTTAGTATTTTAATGAGTTTATTTGTATAAAACAATAAAGAATGAAGTACTCAAACAGGTAACTGTTTTTGATAACTTCCAGGCAATATTTTTCAAAATAGATGCTACCAGTTTAACAATACTACAAATGTTCAGAACATTTCTTTGAAAAATGTATATCGAGAAATTGACTTAGGTTTGTCACCAAAGTAATCAATTAGGGTATTCATGTTTAAATTTAGAATAATAATTGTGTCATTACAAGAATTAGACAAAACACTCAGTTGCCTTAGAAAATTATCTAACCCATAGACACAAGGAAAATTTTTTTTTCAGTTTAAGATTGAGAAAAGCTATGTGCTGCATTGGAAAAATTAATTTTTCTTATGATATTATCAGAATTTGAATCCTTCACATGACTAAATTTTACTACCGAATTCAAGCTATAACTGGTTTGGTACAGACAGGATCAAACTCATTAATCAGTGCATTTTACCACAGGAAATTTCCCACTTATAAGACTTAATAATTGCTTACAAACAAAATTTAAATGTGGGAGAAAACATAGTATATGTTTTTCTTATCTTTTATCCACTTGCATACCAATTTTACAATTTAGAATCAATTCTCTTTAATGCCAAAATTCTAGCATAATAATAAAAACTAATTTTCCACACTAAATTGATTTAAACGTTATATATATTTTGCTATTTTAAAAAGACAAAAAAATCAGTTTTAATAGGCCAATTAGCAGCAAATCACTAGGTAAATGCTACCTTGTTTAAAAGGAGGGAGCATAATAACTACATACTTGTGAAATTAAGTACACTTCACTCTTACAAATTTTAAATATATTTTTACTATAATAGCAAACCTGGAAACCTATCAGCTGATGAACAAAGAAGCCTTGACATTTTGTTAACTATAAACAATCAAGAGTCCCTCATATTGAGAAAAAATATTCTTTTATTTTGGGACCAGAAAGTGAACTGAGCTAATTCCAAATATAAAAAATGCAAATGTATTAAATAAATATTAACACCTATCTCTGTTTCTAGCTTAGTTTATTCTCAGTTTAAGTTCCATATTCTGCTGGGCCTCTTAAAAATTATATGCACTCAAATATTTCAAAATCAAAATTATGTTATAATGTTTTCCTTATAAGCCTTGTTTCTCATGAGTGTAGTGTGGAAGACATATTTCTAGAACCCTGATGATTAGCCTTATTTCTCTCATAACTGTGAAAATGAACACAAGTCACAATCTAATAGTTTTTGTTGTTTGTTTGTTTGGGGTACACTTGACTGAGCTCAGGGATTACTTTTTTAATTTTTTTATTTAAACAACTTTATTACATACATGATAGTGTTTGGGTTTCAGTCATGTAAAGAACACCACCCATCACCAGTGCAACATTCCCATCACCAATGTCCAAAATTTCCCTCCTCCCCAGCCAACCCCTGCCTGTACTCTAGACAGGCTTTCTATTTCCCTTGTACATTCTCATATTAGGATAGTTCAAAATGTAGTTATTTCTCTAACTAAACTCATCCCTGTTTGTGGTGAACTTCATGAGGTGAGCTGTAACTTCCAGCTCTTTTCTCTTTTGTGTCTAAAAGTTATTATTGCAAGAATGTCTTTCATTTTTCTTAAAACCCATAGATGAGTGAGACCATTCTCCATCTTTCTCTCTCTCGCTGACTTATTTCACTCAGCAAAATAGATTCCATGTACATCCATGTATAGGAAAATTTCATGACTTCATCTCTCCTAACAGCTTCATAATATTCCATTGTGTATATGTACCACTGTTTCTTTAGCCTTTCATCTGTTAAAGGGTATCTTGGCTATTTCCAGAGTCTTGCTATGGTAAATAGTGCTGCAATGAATATAGGTGTAAGGAAGGGATTTTTGTATTGTATTTTTGTGTTCCTAGGGTATATTCCTAAGAGTGGTATAGCTGGGTCATATGGGAGCTCGATTTCCAGTTTTCAGAGGAATCTCCATATTGCTTTCCATAAAGGTTGTACTAGACAGCATTTCCACCAGCAATGGATAAGAGTTCCTTTCTCTCCACATCTCCACCAACACTGCTTGTTCTCATTTTTTGTGATGTGTGCCAATCTCTGTGGTGTGAGGTGGTACCTCATAGTTGTTTTGATTTTCATCTCCCTATTGATTGGTGATGTGGAGCATTTTTTTCATGTGTCTTTTGGCCATTTGTATTTCTTCTTTGTCAAAATGTCCATTTTTTCTCCACATTTTTTGATGGAATTAGATGTTTTTTTCTTGTAAATTTCTGTCAGTGCCTTGTATATTTTGGAGATTAGCCCCTTGTCTGATGGGTATTGGGTGAATAGTTTCTCCCACTCAGTGGGGGACTCGTATCCTGGGCGCTATTTCTTTTGAGGTGCAGAAGCTTCTCAGCTTAATATATTCCCATCTGTTTTCATCTGTTTTCATCTCTGCTTTCACTTGCTTGGAGAGTGCAGTTTCCTCTTTGAAGATGATTTAGTCTCAATGTCCTAGAGTGTTTCACCTATGTGTTTGTTCTATATATCTTATGGTTTCGGGTCTGATATCGACATCTTTCATTCATTTGGATTTAACCTTCGTACATGATGTTAGCTGGGGGTCTTAGTTCAATTTTTTGCAAGTGGCTAGCCAGTTGTGCCAACACCACTTGTTGAAGAGGCTTTCTCTGCTCCATATTGGATTTCCTGCTCCTTCATCAAAAATTAGGTGATTGTATGTCTGGGGAACATTTTCTGAGAATTCAAGCCTAATCCTCTGATCTGAGGGCCTGTCTTTATATCAATACCATGCTGTTTTGATAACTATTGCTTTGTAGTACAGTTTAAAGTTGGGCAAAGTAATTCCTCCCATATTCTTTTCCCCAATGTTTGCTTTAGCTATTCTAGGACGTTTATTGTTCCAAATGAATTTCAAAAGTTTCTGATCCACTTCTTTGAAGAATGTCATGGGTATCTTTAAAGGGATCACATTAAATTTTTACAATGCTTTGGGGAGTATTGCCATTTTAATAATGTTAATCCTGCCAATCCATGAGCAGTGTTTGTGCTTTCATTTCTACGTGTCCTCTCTTATTTCTTGGAGCAGAGTTTTATAGTTTTCTTTGTATAGGTCCTTCACATTTTTAGACAAGTTGATTCCAAGATATTTGAGATTGTGTGGCACTATTGTGAATGGGTTGCTTTCTTAATGTCCATTTTTTCCTTATTACTATTGGTGTATAGAAAAGCCATTGATTTTTGTGTGAGAGTTTCGTAGTCTGCCACATTGCTATATGAGTCTATTGTTTCTAGAAGCTTTTTGGTAGAGTCTTTAGGGTTTTCTAAGTAGAGTATCATGTCATCTGCAAACAGCGAGAGCTTGACTTTTTCCTTTCCTATCTGGATTCCCTTGATATCTTTTTCTTGCCTAATCACTATAGCTAGGACTTCCAGTGCTATGTTGAATAGGAGTGATGAGAGAGGACAGCCGCCTTGTCTTGTGCCAGAATTTAGAGGAAAGGCTTTCAGTTTTTCTCTATTGAAGACAATATTTGCCTCTGGCTTGTGGTAGATGGCCTTAACTATATTGACAAAGGCTCCTTCCATTCCCATCTTGCTGAGAGTTTTGATCAAGAATGGGTGTTGGGGGCCCAGAAAGATAGCACAGCGGTGTTTGCCTTGCAAGCAGCCAAACCAGGACCAAAGGTGGTTGGTTCGATTCCCGGTGTCCCATGTGGTCCCCCGTGCCTGCCAGGAGCTATTTCTGAGCAGACAGCCAGGAGTAACCCCTGAGCACCGCCGGGTGTGACCCAAAAACCAAAAAAAAAAAAAAAAAAAAAAAAAAAAGAATGGGTGTTGGACCTTATCAAATGCTTTCTCTGTGTCTATTGATATGATCATGTGACTTCTATTTTTCTTGTTGTTGATGTTGTTTATTATTTTCATAGATTTATGAATGTTAAACCAGCCTTGCATTCCTGAGATGAAACCTACTTGATTGTAGTGGATGATCTTATTAATGAGGCATTGAATCCTATTTGCCAGGATTTTGTTGAGAATCTTTACATCTGTATTCATCAGCGATATTGGTTTCTAAATTTTTTTTGGTAGCATCTCTGTCTGGTTTAGGTATCAAATTGATGTTGGCTTCATAAAAGTTATTTGGAAGTGTTCCTGTTTTTGCAATTTCATGAAAGAGTCTTGCCAGGATTGGTAGAAGTTCCTCTTGAAATATTTGAAAGAATTCATTAGTAAATCCATCTTGGCCTGGACTTTTGTTTTTGGGCAGACATTTGATTACTATCTTAATTTTCTCAATAGTAATGGGTGTGCTTAGATATGCTACATCCTCTTCTTTCAACCTTTGAAGATTATAAGAGTCCAAAAATTTATCCATATCTTTCAGGTTTTCATTTTTAGTGGCATAGAGTTTCTCAAAGTAGTTTCTGATTACCCTTTGGATCTCTATCATATCAGTAGTGATCTCTCCTTTTTCATTCCTCATACGAGTTATCAAGTTTCTCTCTCTCTTTCTTTGTTAGTTTTGCCAGTGGTCTATCTATCTTGTTTATTTTTCCAAAGAACCAAGTTCTGCTTTCGTTGATCTTTTGGATTGTTTTTTTGGGTTTCCATTTCATTGATTTCTGCTCTCAGCTTTGTTATTTTCTCTATCTCCCTATTTTTTGGTCCTTTTGTTGAGTACTTTCAAATTCTATGAGCTGCATCATTAAGATGTTCAGGTATGCCCCTTCTTCTTTCCTGATGCATGCTTACAAAGCTATAAATTTTTCTCTCATTACCGCCTTTGCTGTGTCCCATAGGTCCTGATAGTTTGTGTGTCCATTGTCATTTTTTTCTAGGAAGGTTTTGATTTCCTCTTTGATTTCATCTCGTACCCACTGGTTATTCAGTATTAGGCTGTTTAACTTCCAGGTATTAAAGTTTTTCTTCTGTGTCCCTTTGTAGTTCACATATAATTTCAGGGTCTGTGGTCAGCGAAGGTAGCCTGCAAAATTTTTATCCTCTTGATATTATGGAGGTATGTTTTGTGTGCTAGTATGTAGTCTATCCTGTAGAATGTCCCATGTATATTAGAAAAGAATGTGTATCCAGGCTTCTGTGGGTGGAGTGTCCTTTATATATCTACTAGTCCTCTTTCTTCCATTTCTCTTTTCAAGTCTAGTATATTCTTGTTGGGTTTTAGTCTGGTTGACCTGTCAAGTGTTGACAATGCAGTGCTGAGGTTTTCCACAATTATTGTGTTGTTATTGATATTATTTTTCAGATTTGTCAACAATTTTATTAAATATTTTGTTGGTCCTCATTCGGTGCATATATGTTTAGAAGAGTGATTTCTTCCTGCTGTACGTATCCCTTGATTGATATTAAAAGTCCACCTTTGTCCCTTACAACTTTCCTAAGTATAAAGTTTGCATCATCTCATATTAGTATGGTCACTCCAGCTTTTTTATGGGTGTTGTTTGCTTGGATGCTTTTCCTCCAAACTTTTATTTTGAGTCTATGTTTGTTCTGACTATTCAGGTGCGTTTCTTGTAGGCAGCAAAAGGTTGGATTGAGTTTTTTGATCCATTTAGCCACTCTGTGTCTCTTAACTGGTGCATTTAGTCCATTGACATTGAGAGAAAGAATTGTCCTGGGAGTTAGTGCCATATTTATATCAAAGTTTGGTGTGTCTGTTGGTCAGTCTTGTCTTAAAGTAGGCCGTTGTGGTTTTCTTTTAAGAATGGTCTTGAGTCTGTAAAGTTTCTGAGCTATTGTTTGTCTGTGAAACCATGTATTGTTCCTTCACACCTGAAAGTGAGTTTTGCTGGGTGCAGTATTCTAGGCAAAGCATTTATTTCATTGAGATTTGTCACTCACTATGTCCCACCAATGCCTTCTGTCCTCGAGTGTTTTGTGTGACAGGTCTGCAGTAAATCTCAAGGATGTTCCCTTGAATGTAATTTCTCTTTTCGATCTTGCTGCTTTCAAAGTTCTTTCTCTATCTGTGGGAATCGTGATTGTGACTAGGATGTGTCTTGGGGTGTTTTATCTGGGGTATCTTTTAGTTGGTATTCTTTGGGCATGCAGAATTTGATGGCATGTATTCATTAGTTCTGGTAGTTTCTCTTTAATGATGTTCTTGACCGTTGATTCTTCCTAGAGATTTTCTTCCTGGGTCTCTTGGACTCCAATGATTCTTAAGTTGTTTCTATTGAGCTTATGAAAGACTTTTGCTTTCATCTCTTCCCATTCTTTGAGTAAATTTTCCATTGTTTAATCATTTGTTTTAAGGCTTTTTTCCAATTTCTTCTGCTGTATGGAATTCTTATTCATCTCTTCTTCCAGTGTACTAATTCTATCCTCAGCTGGTGTTAACCCATGGGAAAGCTCAACCATGTTTTTCTTCAATTCATCTACTGAGTTTTTCAGACCTGTTATTTGATCTGAAATTTCAGTTTGGAGTTTTCTGATTTTTATCTTCATATTCTCTTGATTCTTATTAGTGTTCTCTTCTATACTTTCTTTGAGTTCTTTGAACATCTTCCATATTGCGACTCTAAAGTCCTTATCTGAGAGACTGACTAGTTGGTTGGTCATATTCAAGTCATCAGAGATGCCATCATCATTCTCTATGTCTGTCGCTGGCCTTCATTGTTTCCCCATTGTCACACTTCTATTGTGGGTTTTTCTACGTGTTGTGGTTGTATTCATTGGCTAAATGATATGCACGGCTGGAAAGCAAAGCGGAGCGGCCGTGCTCCTCTGGCTCCTCCCTTTCTGCGCTTGTAAACTCACTTCCAGGGAAGGCTCCAGGGAATGCGAGCTGTCCGCAAATGAGCCACACACAGGATGAAATCAGGCCAAAAATGGGGCACTGCACAGAAGACAGGCAGATAGGGGTGCTGGTATCTGAGTTCCAGGAGAGTTCAGTGGCTTCCCCTTTCTGGGTGTATAAGCTCACCTCCAGAGAAAGCTCTAGGGTAGGCGAGCCATCCACAGATGAGCCACACACAGGATTAAATCAGGCCAAAAATGGAGCACAGCACAGAAGACAGGCAGATAGTGCTGCTGGCATCTGAGAACCAGCAGAGTTCAGTGGCTTCCCCTTTCTGGGCATATAAGCTCACCTCCAGGAAAGGCTCCAGGGAAGGCGAACCATCCATAAATGAACCACACACAGGATGAATTCAGGCCGAAAATGGAGCACAGCACAGAAGACAGGCAGATATTGGTGCTGGCATCTGAGTTCAGGGCTTACTTTTTGACTTACTTCTTCTTGGTTTATTTCTGGTTGTATGCTTGGGGATCATTTCTGGCTGGGCTGAAAGAAAGTGAGGCACCTGGGGTGCTAGGAATTGAACTTTTATATGCTACATGCATGACAAGTGTCCTCTCTCTTGTTATCTCACCATCCAAATCAGTAGTTTTGAAATACTGTATTTCCAATTACCATTCTCTGAAATCCCATTTTCTTTTCTCAGTTTTCCATTTAGACTTTTCTAATGTTCTTTGTTTCTTCTTACATTTTCTAATCAAATAAAATTTACCAAAATGTAGGAGAAATTTCTTTATCCTTAAAATATAAAGCTTTACATCTTCATATATCACTCATTTCTCTCCCATAGTTGTTTACTTTTGCTTATCCTCTCTCCTCTGCTTTATTAGTGTTGGTTTTTGAGTCACACCCAGCAATATTCAGTTCTTACTTATAGCATTATTTTTAGGAGTCCTCTTGGCAGTGCTACAAAATCCATATGTGGCAAAAAAGGATCAAATCTAGGTCAGTTGAGTCAGTTGCATTGAAGGCAAGTACTTTACCCAATCTACTATCTCCCAGATTCCATCCTCCACTTTGTATAATCCCAATTATCTCAGATGAAGCATAGGTTCTTGCCTATTGTTCTTTCTCACATGTAACTTCCACAGATACTTTTCTTTTCCTTGTATATTGTCTTCCTTATCCTTCCTTTTCAACTTAGATGCTGGGTACTGTCCAATAACTTTGTCATTTTCCAAGTATTCCTAGCCCTTCCAAACTTCTCAGATCATAATAGGACTTTCTTCGAACTAAATAAATGGCATTCTCACAGAGAATCTCTTCAAGGAGCTCCCAGAAAGTACCTAATTGTTGAAAATGTAGAAAGCTTATATGGGAAAAATTTCATTTTAAATGTCTATTTAGCTTTTTCTTTAAGTCTTAATAGACTTATTCTCTTACCTAATTTAAGATATAAGTGTCAAAAAAGACAGATCACGAATGAAGAAACATACAAAGATGCAAGGACTTTAAAATATTATTAAAAATCTGAACATCTGGATTTGGGAAACTTATACTACTATTTAACTCACTGCACTTCCTACTATCTACTCCCCTCTTTCTCACTTTCTTTCTCTCTTACACACAGATGCATATGCACACAGTATCCTCCATATTTCTCAGAAACAAAACTTTCTTTTGAGGTATATAAATTATTTCTTTAATGACAGAAATAAATATTTTTAAAGTACTTGGTAAATTTGTATCAAAAAGATTTAGACTTGGGGCTGGCGCAGTGGCGCTAGAGGTAAGGTGTTTGCCTTGCCAGTGCTAGCCTAGGATGGACCGCGGTTCAATCCCCAGGTGTCCCATATGGTCCCCCAAGCCAGGATTGACTTCTGAGCACATAGCCAGGAGGAACCCCTGAGCATGACTGGGTGTGGCCCCAAAACTAATAATAATAATAATAATAATAATAATAATATACAGGCTAGAAAGATAATACAAAGGGTGAGATATTTTGTCTTTATTGCAGCTAACCATGATTTTACTCCCAACAACAAATATGGTCTTATAAGTACTGCTATACTGCTATGAGTGGTCCGTGAGTACAAAGAATAGTAAGCCCTGAACATTTCCAATTGTGGTTCCAGAAAAAAGCAAATGGAATGTATACATATCTGTGTAGATATTCTTAAATCAAAATTGCTATATATGTAAGTGATATGCTCCCTACAAATAGAACATTACAGAAAACTCACTGTTTTCATGGTCATGTACTTATTATCAGAAGGCAAAAATATAAAGATAATAAGAATAAAGGATGAAATCTAGGAATATATGTAGATATTACAAGATGGCAAAATATGTTGGGGAGAGTACCCGAGTGATAATCATGAAATTCCTGAGAAAATGGGCTTTTGTTTGTTTTGGGGCCTCACCTATTGATTCTCAGGAGTTACTCCTGAATATGAGCTCAGAAATCGCTCTTGGCTCAGGGGACCATATGGGATACGAGGGATCAAACTCAAGTTCGTCCTGGGTCAGCCACATGCAAGGCAAACACATTACTGCTGTGCTATATCACTCCAGCCCCAGAAAGGGACCTTTGAATAAAGTTTTGAATAAAGCTGAAAAAGGCAATAGCAGGAGCTATGCAGATATTTGGAAATTAAAAAAAATAGGATAATCTGGGCACACAAAAACTGGTGGGCACACAAAAACTAGTTTACACACAAGTCACACAATCTTTGAGAAAAGAATCTTCCTGGAGTAATTTGAGGAAGTCTGTGGACTGCAATAGCTAAGGAGAGGGGAATGAACAGTAGAGAGGAAAGAAACTAAGGATAGGGCCTGATTAAAGTGCTTTTATCTAGGATAATCTGGGCACACAAAAACTGGTGGGCACACACAAAAACTAGTTTTACACGCAAGTCACACAATCTTTGAGAAAAGAATCTTCCTGGAGTAATTTGAGGAAGTCTGTGGACTGCAATAGCTAAGGAGAGGGGAATGAACAGTAGAGAGGAAAGAAACTAAGGATAGCGCCTGATTAAAGTGCTTTTTAACACAGGAGTTACTCCTGGCCCTATGCTCAGAAAATACTCCTGGCAGGCTCCAGGGACCATATGGGATGCCAGGATTCAAACTATCATCAGTCCTAGGTTGGCTGCTTACTAGGCAAACCTCTACATCTGTGACATTGCTCTGGCCTCAAAGTGCTTTTATCTTAATTTAAGCACAGTGGTTACAAAAATTGTCCATTGTTGAATTTCAGTCATAGAATATATACCACCCTTCACCAATATATCCTTCTGCCACTCATGTTTCCAGTAACACCCCACTCGTACTTGTCTCTGAGAAAGGGCAATTTTCTCTTTTTTCTTTGCTCCTTCCTTCCTTCCTTCCTTCCTTCCTTCCTTCCTTCCTTCCTTCCTTCCTTCCTATCCTTCCTTCCTTCCACCCTTTCTTCTTTCTTTTCTTCTTCTTCTTTCTTATTTTCTTCTATCTTCTTTAACTTTTTATTATCTTTCTTTCTTATCTTCTTCTCTTTCTTTTCTTTCTTTCTTTCTTTCTTTCTTTTTCTTTCTTTCTTTCTTTCTTTCTCATTTCTTCTTTCTTTCTTTCTTCTTTCTTCCTTTTCTTTCCTTTCTCCTTTTTCTCTTTCTCTTTTCCTTTGTCTATTATTCATTCCTTCTCTCTTTCTCTTTCTCTTTCTTCCTCTTTCCCTTCCTTCCTTTCTCTTTTTTTTTGTCTCTGTGTCCTTTTTGACACTGTGGTTTGGAATATTGTTCATGGAAGGGGTGCCTTGCATGCCACTTTCTCCCATTTTCAGCACAAGTTCTTGTCAAGTGCTTTGTAACTGAAGCAATTTTAATCACTGTACATAATCATAGAAAACTAAGACACTTTATTTCACCAAAGTAAATTACTATGCCTTAAATAATGATCTGAAACAAGAGAAATAGTACAATGAATAGGACACTTGCATAGCATGTGGCCAAACTGGGATTGATCCTCAGCATTTTATATGCTCTTCGAATCATAGCAAGATGTAATTTCTGTTTGCAAAGCCAGGCCAGGGATATCCCTGATCACCATTGGATAGGGCCCAAAATAAACAAAAATAAGAACCCATGTCTCTCAGCACAAAAATTAAGTTATTGCTTCTATTTATTTATTTATTCATTTATTTATTTAGTTTTTTCATCACACCCGACAGTGTTCAGGGGTTACTCCTGGCTCTATGCTCAAAAATCGCTCCTGGCAGGCTCAGGGGACCATATGGGATGCTGGGATTTGAACCACAGTCTGCATGCAAGGCAAACGCCTTACCTCCGTGCTATCTCTCCACCCCCTCTTCTCTTTATTTTGAATTTCATTATTTTCAGTTTCTGATTTTTTATATAGCCCACCCTATTGACCTGTCCCTGACTTCCAGTGGTTAATAGTTGCAATTACCAGGTATTCTGATAATCTCTGATTGATAGGGGGAGCAAGGTGAAGAGGAGAAAACAGGTGTGGATCTCAATTGGTTCATAATACTTACAAAAGCTTTCTAAAATCACTCTAGAAAATGACTATTTCCCTTCTACTTCCACCCCCAAGAGTAGCTTGTTTCTCCATTGGCTTATGTCAAGACTGATTTAGAAAAGCCCTAAAAATTCTAGCAAACATATTTTCCAAAATCCATTTTAAATTAATCAATGGGGCTGAAATAAATTTTACTTTAAAAGTATTAAAAATAAGGCCAGAGTGATAGCAGTTAGAGAAATGTCCACTATAACAGTAATAGAAGAAACTTATCATTTTAAACAACACTGAGTGCTGAAGGGGGATAAAGTGTCCTACAATATACCCTTTAATTAATAATAATGCAAACTACAGTTTGAATCAGAATTGGCTGGGTGCAAGACAAACACTATACCTGCTGTGCTATTTCTTTGGCCCTAAGGAGAGAATATTTTAAGTAAATATTATAGCCTTTGCAGTCAGGAAAGTATGAATTGATGTGTACTATTTGCAGGATAGTAGTTAATTATATGTGACTTCTGCAAAGAAAAAATAGTATGAATTTTGATTGTAAAGCCAGGGAAGAACTTGTAGGAAGTTGATATTTTACTCTTAGCATTTATATCCTAGTAATACTGGAAAACAATGGAATAGTTTTAATTAGTAAATCATTGGTATGAAATTCATTTTAGAGATTATGTGGAATTCATTTTAGAGATTGATAGTGGAATGAAAATTGGGTAAAGAAAAATGCCTGGTACTACCTTATAGTCAGGTCCTTCAGTCCAATAGCGTAATATTTAAACTATGTATACTGTTTGCCTATATCATGTATTCTAAATGTTTTTCCTTGTGTATCTTTTTTTTTTTATCTTCAATTTGACTTCAATTTGACTATCCTACCTAAACCCAGACCACCTCGATTATTCAACTACTGAAATCTCTGAGTGGTCTTGTTATACTTAATACTCCTCCATCTCTACTACTCACAAAAGGCAATTGATGTTAATGTTAGACATTGAATAGTGTTAACTTATTGTTTGGAAATCTTTACTAGATACTAGGCTCAGCCTATTTCTTCAACCCATTACTCTCTTACCTACTTGTTTTCCTCTCTACTTCCATTAGTTTAAGGACTATGTCTTCCCTAATTCCAGATCTATGTTATTTTCTATACTACCTAAGTGTTTAACCTTGTCTCACACCAACATTTTCAATTAGTAACAGCACTTCTAGAAATCTTTTCTGTTTGTTTGTTTTTGTTTTTTTGGGGGATCTATTACACCTGGCTGTGCTCAGGGGCTACTCCTGGCTCAGAAATCGCTCCTGGCAGGCTCAGGGGACCATATGGAATGCCAGGATTTGAACCACCATCCTTCTTCATGCAAGGAAAACCTCCTACCTCCATGCTATCTCTCTGGCCCTAAAAGTCTTCTTTGAATATTTAGCTTTCATATTGAATCTGAACACTGTAATCTTTTTTTCCATTGATTATAATTTTACTCAGCTATTGGTATGCTCAATTATTCAAAATACTGTTTCTAATCAAAGAAAATAAGGGTGCGATAATGATCAAGGGATACTAGTAGACTTAGTTACACTTGAAAAGTACTGTTGCAGCCACCACTCAATGGGAGAAACTATTGACCCAATACCCATCAGATAAGGGGTTAATATCCAAAAATACAAGGCACTGACATCTAATCCCATCAAAAAATGGGGAGAAGAAGTGGACAGTTTGACAAAAAAGAAATACAAATGGCCAAAAGACACATGAAAAAAATGCTCCACATCACTAATCATCAGGAAGATGCAAATCAAAACAACTATGAAGTACCATCTCACACCACAGAGATTGGCACACATCACAAAGAACGATAACAAACAATGTTGGCAGGGATGTGGAAAGAAAGGAACTCTTATCCACTGCTGGTGGGAATGCCGTCTAGTCCAACCTTTATGGAAAGTGATATGGAGATTCCCCAAAAAACTGGAAATTGACCTCCCATATGATCAGCTCTACCACTCCTTGGGATATACCCTAGGAACACAAAAATACAAAGCAAAAATCCCTTCCTCATACCTCTATTTATTGCAGCACTATTTACTATAGCCAGACACTGGAAACAAACAAGATGCCCTTCAACAGAAGAATTGCTAAAGAAACAGTGGTACATATGCACAATGGAATATTATGCAGCCGCCAGGAGAGGTGAAGTCATGAAATTTTCCTATACATGGATGTACACGGAATCTATTATGTTGAGGGAAATGAGTCAGAGGGAGTGAGATAGATGCAGAATAGTTTCTGTTATCTATTGGTTTTAAGAAAAATGAATAATTTTAATAATTTTCAGAGGAGGGCTGGAAGTTACAGCTCACCTTATGAAGCTCACCACAAAGAGTGATGAGTTTAGTTAGAGAAATAACTATATTGCAAACTATCCTAACAACGAGAATGTATGAGGGAAATAGAAAGCCTGTTTAGAGTACAGGTGGGGGCGAGGTGGAGAGGAGGGAGATTTAGGACATTGGTGAAGGAAATGTTGCACTGGTGAAGTGGGGTGTTCTTTATATGACTGAAACCCAACCACAATCATATTTGTAATCAAGGTGTTTAAATAAAGATATTAATAAAATATATAAATCAAAAACAAAGTGCTCTTCCTATTTGCTTAAAGGAGGTAGACTGTCAGAGGAGAAATTGAGTGAGCACTAAGAGAACTAAGTTTGTGAATCTCTGTTTTACTCTAAGTCTTCCATGAAGATTCCATAAGGCAGACAATTATTTGCATATACACTCTTGGTTCTTCCTACAGCCAGGGTTATCACTTATTGGGTGCATTATAAAACAGTATACTTGAGGCTGGAGTGGTAGCACAAATGGTAGGGTGTTTTCCTTGCACTCTCTGACCGATGATGGACTGTGATTCAATCCCCCAGTGTCCCATATGGTCCCCCAATGCAGGAGCAATTTCTGAGCGCATAGCCAGGAGTATCCACTGAACGTCACCTGGGTTGGCCCAAAAACCAAAGGAAAAAAAAAAGTATACTTGTACTACTAATACAAATGGTACAGGGTGAATAAATGGGCTATCAGTAGAGAATGATCAAGTGACATTAAGAGATAGAATGAATATATGCATCTGATGTCTATAGCTATGAGTACAATTTAGGAATTACAAGGATAAAATACATAGCTCTATGAAAATAAATGATAAGAAGCAAAATAGGTACACTGATTTTAAGATATTTTGGAATAGTAATTGAAATTGCTACTTAGCAACTGAATTAAATTAATACTCAGCAAAAGCCTTTGAACTTAAGAAATATGTTGTTATCAATATATAGCTGGAGGTATATGGAATATATTGATATTTAACTGTGATATAACAATAAATAGTATGAGATCAGAAGTTTAAGTGAATTGGTTCCAGTATTTCTATTGTTTCTTTTTTCTTACATTTCTGTTGAAAATTATATTTTATTTTCTTACAACTGGAACATATATAGATTTTTGTCTTTCTTCCTTATTTTCACCTCTCTCTTTTCCACAACTTTCTGGCCAGAGGTGTAATGAAGACAAGAGAACATAGAATACCTTTTCTTCAGAGGGCTAGAAAAGAACACAAAATATGATGTGGCTACTCAGCAGGTGACACTCCAATTTGTGGCCAATGTGTTAGTGGGTTCTACATACCTCGTTTCATTTATTTGTTCTTATCTTCTAAATTATATTGAAAAAATCTTGCAGAAAGAAGCTGTTTCCATAATTACTGAGATGACTTTTGGAATGAAAGGTTTATTTTTATTTTATTTTCTCACATTTTGGTTATTATGACACTGTTGCTTTTTAAACAGTGCATATTTTATGTCAGTATCTGCAGCAAATATTTAGGAAGGGACTTTGTCAACCATTTCTCTCTACATTCTAGCCTTTTCTAATAACTCTGAGAAGCTAACATAACCATGAAGGCATGTCTTGGTTCTAAAAGTCTGAGGGTAGGGGCATCTGGCAAATGATTCCTGCCAAACACAGCCTCCATTACTCCTGATTGTTGTTTCTCCCTAGATTCATAGAGGTAACTAAAATAATTTTTGGAATATGTAAGAAAAGTAACTTCATCCTTACGTCTATTTTCCAGTTGGTAAATGTGACTACTTATTTTTATCATATAATGTCTTTAGGGAAAATTAAACATCAATTTTAGTTTTAAGATATACCCCATATTTATCCCTTTCATTAAATCTTGTGTAATGATAACAAAAATTTAATAATGTAATTTTCAATAGTTCTATTCTTTACTGATTAACTACAGTGTAATATTTGATAATATGAATTCAAAAATTCTGAATTAATAGAATTAGTAGAACAAGTAGAATTGCTAAATGTATGACTAGGATGAATTAAATTGTGTGTTTTTCTTGATGGATAATATTTTACCAACAAGTCACACTTGTGTGACAGTTACTTACTATTTTTTACCCCTTGTTTGTTCTGGGCTATGAAAAAACAAAACATCCATTAATTTAGTTTTTAAATGTTGAACAACTTCTGTTGTCACACACACTACTAGGTGCTAAATGGAGATATGAGACAATAAGACTCCAGGCCAATCGTGAAGATGAGTCTATAAATTTACAAAAGGCAATGGTGTCTAAAAAATACAATAATAAGTGTGTATAATATGGTACTAATTCATGTTTTCTAGGTTTAGGTTTAACTGTCTAGAGAGACTTCATTCTTAAAAATATTTTCTACTTTCCTTTAAAATATTTCTACTAATGGTACAGGAAATGTAGTGAAGAGAAAAAGACTTGCATATGACTTATCCCCTACACATCCATTCCTTAAGCATTGCCAGTTATAGCCTTGGAGACATCCTCAGCACCACAGGATCTGAAGATCAATAGTAATGACCTGAGCATTATCTGGGAGGCCCCCCAAAATTAACAGTAAATAATATATTTCTTGTATGCATTCATTGTTTTTGAAATTCTTTTTAGCTTTCCTTACTCCATAATTAAATTGAACTATTAAATTAAAAGACTAAATTGTTTTCATTGATGTAATATGAATGACATCATGACATAATTATGTTATTTATTACTCATATAAATATTATTAATAATTCTAGTTTGTCTTTTAGTTTATAGGGATAATTGTATTTATAACATGTCCAAAACTATGAATATTAAAATAAAATTTGTATTTATTTTCATGACTATCATGTTTTATTTAAACCAAATTCAGATGAATTTTTCAAAGCATATACTTATTGCACTTTCAAAACAAAGCATTTTCTGTAGAAATTTGAGAGGAGGAGGGGAAACAATATGAAAGGTCAAGAGGTTTCAGGTACATTTGTGGTATTAAAAATGACAGAACTAGGGGCTGGAGAGATAGCATGGAGGTAGGGCATTTGCCTTGCATGCAGAAGGTCGGTGGTTCAAATCCCAGAATCCCATATGGTCCCCTGAGCCTGTCAGTGCAACCCCCAGGGACCCCGGCTCGCAGGGTGGATGAGGGTCACGAAGTTATTCGTGAGGCACAAAGAGGATTCGACCTGAAAAATGAAAGAGGGCTGGGAAAATTGATGGACTCAAGGTGAGATTCCAGTCAAGAGTCAAAGTTTATTAAAAGGGGGCCATGAGCACGTTTTCAGACAAAAGAGGGGAAGGGATGGTTCAATACTTTTCCACCATGACATTCCCATACATCAAATGTGTTAGGGGGGGTTTTTAGAGAGTTATACATTTACTATAAGTGGTCCTGGGGTGCTCTGTTCTGTTAACAGTGCTACAGATCTAATCTTAACTTGTAGCCTTTACATAGCATGTTTGTTCTTGCTTATTCATTGACCTCTGGTAATGGCTTTTTTATGGTCAGCTCTTTCTTTTTAGGTTCATGGGGGAAGCACCACCAGCAACCTGTCACGTACACAGGCCTTTGACTTCTCAGGCATCAGAGACTCCATATTGCTCTCTAGTTAAAGGGCCTCCAACAATTCCCCCTCTCTAGTATAGAAAAAATGATGGGTGGAAAGCCTGTCTTAGGTTACCCGATGGGACCTCAGTGTCAGCACCCTAGGAAAGAAGAAGATGGCTCGAGGAGCACACAAGATGTTCTTGTTAGAGTGCATGTGGGCAAAAGAGCCCTACCTCGAGACTAGAACTGCTGAAGCAATATAGGGTGGGCCTCTGACAACTGACATCAGGTTAATCCCATCATAGGCATTTCCACAGCCATGAGAGGAATGTTTTTTTGGCGTTTAGCAATGTGCTCAAACTCTTTAAAGTCTAGGTGGTGGGATGCACCATCTCCTAGAAAATCACATTCCAGAGAGTGGGGTTCATGCTGAGTGTGCTGTTTATAATGGACACCAGCCGAGTGTTGGTAGCCTTATCTACCTGGGATTAACAAAATTGGTAAAGTGGTAAAACGTCCATGGACCAAAGCCTTGTCTACCTGGGATTAACAAAATTGGTAAAGTGGTGAAACGCCCGTGGACCAAAAGAAATGAGCAAGAGAAATCCTACAAACGGTCCCAGCAAACTAGGCAATAATGTTGACAACTAGGGAGAGGTTGAAAACCTGTTTTTGTACCAAGATTCATCTTTATCTAAATTTTTCATTGTTTCTTCCAAGCTTTGTTCTACTCTTCTAATACTATCTCTGACTAAACCTGATTTATCTTTAAAAAAGCAACATTCTTCCTATAAAGCAGCACATACCCTCCCTCCCGCAGAAAGACAAGATTTAAGCCACGGTGATTTTGCTGTTCTACTTTTGCTAAAGAGCCAACAGTTTGTTCCAAATAATCTAAACCTCTTTTTAACATCTTTAACAACAGTTTTAGTTAAGGCATTAACAGATTGTTGGGTAAGAACCAATGAATAAATTCCTGTGCCAGCGCCAGCAACACCTAAGCCTAACACTAAGGCAAGAGTGAGTACAGTTACAAGTTCTGCTTTGCACCTGAAAAGGGCAAGGGAGGTATCCTTACGAGGCAATAAATCTGATTCAGGTCTGACAGTTAATTTAGGCATTAAAACAACCAATACACAATAATTCTTATGCTGGAGAAAAATATTAGAAACAATATGGGGAGATAAACCTGAGGAACAGGCAAAAAATGTTAAATTGGGAGCAAGTATAACCAGAAAAGATGAATTAACAACAAGAGTTTGCTTACAAATTTCAATAAGGGGAATACGGGGAAGCATATTGGGTCCCAAAAGGCAAAGTCCAATTCCCACCACTTGTTTCAAAGTCATGCCATGGCATTGAGGCTCCATATTCCATCGCAGAAGATTGGTATTGTTGGTGAAGTGAGGCAGTCCAAAGGCAGCAATTCCTTCATAGAATGGTGGGATGGGTGAATAGCAGATTCAACAGTGTTCATAACTGGAGCCAGAGAGCACCTGGGCAAAGGTGTTGACCCTCTGCAGGATGAGGTTCGAGGTGGAAACTGGACCAATAGGTTTAATGGTTAATATAGGCATTAACAAAGCTAAAGCACAATAATCATGATAAGCAAGAAACATTTCCGTAACAATATGGGGAGAAAGTTCAGTGGAGCAAACAAAATAAATGGAGTTGGGGGCTTCAATGAAGATGGAAGAGTTGTTAACCACAATGGTTTGATTGCAAATGTCTGATAGTTGGACAAGGGGGTGCATATATGGTCTGAGTAAGCAAAGTTCGACGCCCATGACCTGTCTTAAAGTTAAACCGTGGTGTGACTCAGCTCCCCATCAGAGGTCAGCAGGATTGTTGGTGGCAAGGTCTGCCAGGCAGAGTAGGGAATTCAACATTTTCCTTAGGCAGAGTCAGTAAGAAACAGGTTCGGCAGGAATGGTGGGCTGAAGGACTGGAACAGTGGGTGGGTGGCAGGAGGGGTGACAGGCTCTTTTGAGGTAGATGAAGACACATGGATGACAGGCTCTTTTGAGGTAGATGAAGACAGGACTGTGGAAGGCTGCGGGAGGTCTATCAGGAAAATGCTTGGCAGGAGGCAAAATGGTTACTTGGGTTTTTTTTTATCACAATAATATTTTCCATGAATTTAATATAAAAATAGGAATTTACTTAGTTTTCTGGCCTTGGTTTACAGGCAGAAGACACTAGCAATTTACATTACACAAATTATTTAGAATATTACAGGAAAGCCTTCTGACCTCTGTCAGACTTTAGCATTAAAAAAATTTTATAATTAACAATCGCCAATTTTTCAAAACCTTTTAAACTGAACCTAAATGATTTTTCTTAAACTTCTTAGTTATTATCTTAAAGCTAGATGCTTCTCTTTCTAGCCACATATTCATACTTTTGGCCTTAACTTACACATAGCAGGAAAGCTTGGTGATTGCAAAGTTCAGAAATTCTCCAGGGAAAATTTATCCCCAATGGCCATTGAGAAATCTGGGGTTTACCATCCCCTACACCTTCTGCCATGTTCTCAGAAGGACAAAGCCAGCTTAACACATAATTTTTAACACATGATCTTTAGTTGCAGGATGCCACAGTCTGTCAGCTGCTAAGTGACCAGACTGACCAAGTTGTGAAAAAATTAATTGATATCTCAAAAAAGGATAAGGCTTTGAAAATTATATTTATCATGAAATGTAGAGATAATAAATAAACAGACAAAACAAAACAACACTAAACACAACATTTTATACTCGTGGCCACTTTCATTCCTCACAACACACACATGAACAGACAAAAGGATCGATCCAAAACTTACATTAGAAAAATTGACCTGGGTAAAATTGGACAAGCGCTTTTAAATAGTTAGCCAGCATGTTTGTAAAAATAAAATATTTTGTAAGAAAACTTTTTGTTTTAGAACTACTTAATGTAGATGGACTGGAACTTTGCTGAAAATAAAAGCTTGAAGGTTTAGATTTAGCCAAAACATTTTTAAAACAATCCTAATGTGAAGTTTAGAACATTAAGTAAAATGGTTATTAGTAAGCAGTTAAAAATTTTAAGTAAAATGGTTAATGAGCACTGTAGAAGGAGTCTTCACTCTGAAGTATGATATCATCTGCTGTAAATGAACAGGTTTTTTAAAATTAGTTTTACAATAGAACAGTAAGACAGCTGCAATAAAGTGTTAAAATTTTTATGATTAAACACAAGAGCATGAACTATGATTATTAAAGGTATGAAAAACTGTCTTAAAAAAACAAACAACTGTTTCTACTTTGAAGACTTCAAGTAAATAATTTGTAAAAAAATATCATATACCAAATTAACAAAATGTTTAGATCATTATAAAATATAGTTAAAGACATCTGATGCATTTCCACACATAGAGCTTAAGACCAAAATTATATTTGATACTTGTTGTCAACCTGCTTATAAAATTTAGTTACTTTTATAATATTAATTAACAATATTATTTTAAAAAAGGCTAACCACAACATATTCCATATACTCTTAAGATCAAAAATAATTTTCTAATGGAAATAAAAAAGATGCAAATTTTTAACATTTTTGTGTTCTTTCGAATTTTAAAACACCAAGAGTTTTTTTTTTTTACAAGTGATAGAATTGTTATCTTGCTTAAAAATTCCTGAGGCATAAACAAAGAAAGTTTAGTGCTCTTATCTCCCAGTTGCTTTTTCTTCCTAGAGAATTTTTTAACCCTTACAGACCTGAATTTAGAAGGTTTTCTAATTTTCAATGTTTTAATAATTACTTTACGACACCCAATGCACAAAACTTAATTACACAAATGCTTTTAGAAAAAGCACACTTATGCCGGATAATTTAATTCACAAACTTCACTATTATTTGAGGCCTCTTATGAGACACAACAAAATTCTGACAATAATTCTCACTATAAATTCCACATGAACAGTTCCTGAATCTCTTTAATTCTACCCCTACCACTCTCTGCCATATTTAGTAGAGCAATCAAACTCATAACCAAAAAGACACACACAGGCTAGCACTATTTCTGCTGAACTTAAGCCAAATTTTACCAACTTTAAGAGAGAAGTGATATTTTTTCTCCAAAATTTTTGTCTGCATTTTGACTACACAGAAACTTACTGTCTCAAATACAGGTATAGAATATGCCACATATACACTACCGTTGCATAGATTAAAGGGCTTATTATGACATTTTTGAACACTTTTAAAACCTCATAATTTTACCAACTGTGCAGAAGTGTGATTAGTGGATATTATGGTATTATATAGGGAGCGTGTCTATTTAGAAGACCCTTTCATAAATATGACATTTGCATTATTAATAGGAAAGGATTATGTTATAATGGTAAAAATAGAAACATGTGAAAGGTCCGGACGTTCTAATGTAGCTGCCTGACGCAGAGAAATGAAGAGACAGGAGACCTGCCAGATCTTAGGGACTGCAGACACCAGGCTGGGCCGAGAAAGGCCTCACTGTCCATCTATGTACACCAGGATTATATAGTTATGTTGGGGTCCGGGATTAGTCCCCCTCTCTCGAGCAGTGTGTCGAGAGTGTTAAGGAGATACGAAGCTATGAAAATGTGTAAAAATGATGACTTATTTGTTTTTGGTGCCAGGGTGACACCAGGGCCAGTGCTAAGGGATAAACCCCAGAGCAAAAACCCTGAAACACAAAACTAACAAGTTTTTATACAGCAAAGATACAGCATTACCATTCCTAATTTTACAACTGTGGTTTTTATCTTAGAAAAACATTTTAATTCAGGGATCCTAACTCAGTTAGGAGAAAGGAACATTTATCACAACAGAGAGACAACCATAAAAACCTAAAGGAAGTTACATATCAATAAAACCTAGGGGAGGTGGTTACATCCTTTATTATGCAGGGTAAGCATTACTTATAGGGCTGCATTCCTACCCTAATAGATGGGGGGGGGTGGCTAGCTTAAAGAAAAACAGACCTTGAGTGAGTTGGGGGTATATGGCCCTTCCCTTGAGAGGGGCTAGGACTTTATTTTTCTCTGTTTGTGCTGACCTTAGGCTTTGATATTCAAAACGAGAACTTTTAAGACCAGGAGGTAGAGGGTACCTTCTCAGCTGGATATAGCTCATCTTTTGTTGTCACTGGCTTGCAACTCTGGCTTGTAACAGACAGAGTCAGGGTCGCTGAGAGTTTCACAGGGGAAACTCTTAAACCAAGAGAGCTTCTTTTAGGGAAAACTCCAAACTTTTTCTCTTCACATGCATCTTTTAAAAAACCGTATAAACTTATTTGCTGGATAAGGAATATCAATTTTTACTTAAAGAAGGCACATGCCAAAGGCCAGTATTTTGAATCAGCCAATTAATATGCTGTTTTATTATAAGGTTGAATAAGATAATTAGGTTTATTTTCAAAATATTTTTTACAAAATTTATTACCTGTGCTACACATATTTGACAAAGTGTAGGGCTGACAAGGTAGAGCAGAAAGTTCCACTGATAATGCAGGGTCAGGGGCCAGCACAGTTAACATAAGGAAGGCTAGAGGCAAATCTTTTACAGTCAGCAGGGTGTAATGGTATAGAGAAAAAAAGCAATCTTTTAAGATCAATTACTAATTTATTGGAATTAGAGGGAACAGCAACCAAGGAGGGGAGTCTGGGTTGCAAAAGCACCCATGGGGATCATGGTCTTATTAATTGCTTTGAGAGTATGCAAGAGATGCCACTTTCCAGATTTCTTTTGAATAACAAAGATTGGGGTATTTCAATGTGTATTGGAAGGCTTAAAGTGGGAGTGGCAGGGCCTGAGCTGGCTGTTCCCCGAGGCCGGCAGGAAGGAGGCTGAAAGAGGGGCTCAGGGCTGGCCCTAGCAAAATGTACTGACTAAAGACTAAAATGTACTGACTGGGCATTAGGCCCAGAAGTTTTAACAGCAAAGTGCAGATATCGCAAGGTTTTATGGCTTAGCAGCTGATATTTTGTAATTATCCTGCTCACTGGGCCCTCATGATTATTTGTAGGTGCCACAGTGGTTCCTGTCTTATGACACTCAGCTTCACCCTCATCAGCCTTTCCCTCTGAATTCTCAAGAGGGGGGCCTGGCCCTTGGGATTGGTTGGGCAGAGGACACATAACTTTAGATTCAGGAGGGTAGGGAAAGCCTGAAGGGCAGAAACTTGTGAATTAAGAGAAGCAACCAATTCTTGAAGGCTTAAAATTTGTTTAAGATCTTCAATCTGGCCAAATAGTTCCTTTTCTGTGGCTTTAAGAGGGAGAGCAGTGAGAGTAGGAAATCTGCCATGGTCATATTGTGGTGCAGTGTCCTGTAGGGACTGAGCATACTTGGCATCTAGAATGTCCTCCTCTGGTGGGGCGCTGGCCACAATGGGATAAAAACCTTTGGAAGGTTCCAAATCTATAAGGCTGTCAGATTTAGGAGGGGTGCTACTGGCCCGGGACTGGCTGTGGGAGGCCATTTCTATGCGGGCCTCTGCTTTTTCAATAATTTCTTTCTTAAGGGGGCTTTCCCCAATTGAATTTAACTCTGCGCCAGTAACAATTTGACTAAGGATGGCCCAATAAAACTGTATAACCTTTTTATTTTGTTCCTTACCATATTTACTGTAATATTGCCCTAATTCATTACCAATTTGTTTCCAAGTACTAGATACTATACGTGGTCTTGTGACCACAAACAAAGGGCAAATATCATGAATACAAATAAAAAACTTTATTAAATCCTTCTTTTTAACTTTAATTCTTCTTTCACCCATTGCTTTCTTGAGATTTTTAATGAAAGCCTCCTCTTTAGATAAAGAAGTCCCCATTTCCCCAGGGTGATTGGACGGCGGTTTTAGTGATCACTGTTAGGCTAACCTCTCTGCACCCTGCCCTAGATAGGGTCTTACCGGTGTCTTATGAGCAGGCTCTTGAGACTTGCTCCACGATGTCGTCCAGTCGGTGATCCGTGCTTCGTGGCCCAAGTTGGGCGCCACTTGCGACCCCCAGGGACCCCAGCCCGCTGGGTGGATGAGGGTCACGAAGTTATTCGTGAGTCACGAAGAGGATTCGGCCTGAAAAATAAAAGAGGGCTGGGAAAATTGATGGACTCAAGGTGAGATTCCGGTCAAAAGTCAAAGTTTATTAAAAGGGGGCCATGAGCACGTTTTCAGACAAAAGAGGAGAAGGGGTGGTTCAATGCTTTTCCACCGTAACATTCCCATATGTCAGGGGGGTTTTTAGCGAGTTATACATTTACTATAAGTGGTCCTGGGGTGCTCTGTTCTGTTAACAGTGCTACAGATCTAATCTTAACTTGTAGCCTTTACATAGCATGTTTGTTCTTGCTTATCCATTAACCTCTGGTAATGGCTATTTTTTATGGTCAGCTCTTTCTTTTTAGGTTCATGGGGGAAGCGCCACCAGCAACATGTCACGTACACAGGCCTTTGACTTCTCAGGCATCAGAGACTCCATATTGCTCTCTAGTTAAAGGGCCTCCAACATGCCAGGAGTGATTTCTGAGCATAGAGCCAGGAGTAATCCATGGGCACTGCTGGATGTGACCCTCCCAAAAAAATCACAGAACTAAATATCCAAGCCAGAGTTAAGAACAATGGAATCAAGAGACAGATACTTTAACAATCAAAATTTTATTTTATTTTATTTTATTTTTATGTCAAAAGAAATTATTTTATTTTTGTCCTCACAACAGAGGACCCAAACAAAAATTGTACAGAAGACTTCTAGAATAATATCTTAAAACTGCAGGAAGAGCAGGCCAGAGTGATAATACAGTGGGCAACTGATTACAGTTGGATCCATGGCATCCCAGGTGCTTCCCCAAGCACTTCTCAGAGTGATCCCTGAGTGCAAAACCAGCAGTAAGTGACCTAAGAATAATAAAAAAAAAAAACAAAAGACAAACCAACAAGAAAGAAAAACTAAAATTGCAGGAAGAGGGATGATTATGTATTAGGTTGTACTTTGAATAGTCTTAATGTGCTTTTTGATTTGTTTTGTTTTGGGTCTAGTTAGCTTTTGTTTTTACTGGCATGGGGTCACAACTGATAGTTCTCAGAGGCTACTTCTGGCTTGTGCCCAGGGATTACTTATGTGGTGGTGTGCATTGCAGCACTGTGGATTGGGTTCAGGCTGTCTGCATGCCATGTGTTTAGCCTTAGGCCATTGGGTTATCTCTCTGGTCCAGTCTGCTTTATTTCCTTTTTTTTTTGAATTTAGTATTTTTTTATTTTTTAGTATTTAATATATTTAATATTTTGTATTTTTTTCTTGTATTTAGGCCAAGGCTTTTCCTTTCCATCTCCCCCATATTTTGCTGGGCCTATGCAAACAACAATTGCCACTCTAACACCATTTACTGTGCTCCTTTAACTTATTCTTGAGAGAGAGAGAGAGAGAGAGAGAGAGAGAGAGAGAGAGAGAGAGAGAGAGAGAGAGAGAGAGAGAGAGAAAGCTTATTAAACCTGCTGGGCCTTTAATGAGTTAATTGGTTATTCAATGATTTTCACAAATATACTTGCTACTGAACCTTTTCTTTTTCTTCCATCTCGTCAGTCTTTCTATTTTTTAAAATAATTTTGCCTTTGTTCTTCCTCAAACAAATGAAATATGATTAACTGTCAACTATGTGATATATTTTCTTTAAATAAATTTTAAAAAATAAAAAATTTAAACGGAATTGTTATGCAGTCAGGCTGGGGGACAAAAGTGGTTTCATAGGATGCACTCTGGGAACACTAGTGGAAGAAGGTCAACACTGGTGGTGGGATTGGCCCTGAAACATCATATGTCTAAAATCCAATGACGAAAAGCTTTGTAAATCAGACTGGATTCAATAAAATATGAAGGGCTGGAGTAATAGCGCAGTGATATGGCATTTGTCTTGCAAACGGCTTACCCAGGACAGACCTCTGTTCCATTTCTGCCGTCCCATATGGTCCCCACTCCAGAGGCGATTTCTGAGAGAATAGCCAGGAATAATCCCTGAGGATCACCAGGTATGGTCCAAAAACCAAAATAAATAAATAAATTAAATATGAAGAAAGTGAAATTTTGTAGAAAATGAACAAATGAATTTGCTGTTATGATGATAAAATTCTAACTTTTCTTCAAATTTACTTTACAGAATCAGAAAAGCTTAACCCTTCTCTGCAGCTGAGATTTTTTCAGATATTAAAAATATATTCACTGCTGTCATTCAGATTCCTCTGCTTTCAATTGCAGCACCTTATGAAATCTGCTCGGAGGATTATCTTATGTCGATGGTGTGGAAAAGGACACCAGCGGGTGACTTGGCATTCAATCAATGCCCACTGAATGCCACAGGTAAAACAGGATGGCCCACCGATCCCAAATACTGATTGTCATCAAAGAACTGCATGCTATGTTTGCATATATAGTCAAGATTTTATCCTCTGCTATAAATAAATCTGTTTAATAATGAGCAATATTTTTGAGCTAGTGAAGAGATCAGAACATGTTACTGATGAAATCATTACTTTGTGACATATTTTATCACGATAAGCCAAATGACAATTTTATATGCATGTCTTCTTTTAGTCAAGAGAAATTACAAACCCAGTTCTGTAGCCTGCCATCCAGTTATGCTCTCTAGCATTCCTGTTATAAAGCTTCTCTCTGTTCTTTGTGACGCACAGGCACCACTAGCAGACGCTGCTCTCTCAGTCTTCATGGAGTGGCCTTCTGGGAACAGCCGAGTTTTGCAAGATGCATATCAAATGAGTACAGACACTTGCAGCATTCAGTAGGTGCAAAGTCAGCTTTAGTCCTTGCTCTGTTTATTTTTTGCTAATGATTACTGTGTGAGAATTTAACCTTCTGCTGTACAAATGAGTGAATTATTTGGGAAAAAAAAGTTGCCTATGGGAAAAAGGATGCAATGAAAAGTGCATTTTTATAAATTACTCTAAATGATTTTGTTCATAAGGTTTGAGTTTTTAAAGGAAACTGCTAAGCAAGTAAAATAATTTTTTCCTAATTAGGGAAATAACTGACCAATGCCTTATGATTTTTTGATCTAGGAGTTAAATTATGTAAAATCATAAAATAATGTGTTAAGTATATGTAAAACTGATTTCAAAATAATATACATTATGAAATTATTTTTAATATTTTAGTACTTGGAAAATGATAAAGCTGGGAAATCATAGCATGAAAAGAATTATAGTATTACTGCAAAAGAAAAATTAATCATTTGTGAAAGATTGGATGGGCCAATTTTCCAAATATAGTCTTCCTTTCCCACATAGCATTAAATTAGTCAGAGTATAACGAATATTTGAGCTCAAATAAATTTTGTATGCTATTTTACGAGTGTAAGTCATAGTCATTATCTGAGATTGTTATCATTTTATTCTGAGAGTGAACAAGAATTCCATACATGAATCAATAAACATCAGGGCCTGAGAACAAAACAGAAATCTGAGCCAACTGGAAAGTTGAAAGTTGCAGGAATAATCTGTTTTTATATCCTTTATTTTCTATTACCTTTTTGTTTCTTTTTATTTTTAATTATGTTTTGTTTAATTTAATTGTTTTTGTTTGCAGTATCAGTGATCATTAGTAAATGCAAGTCATGCGGTTTGTCACTAAACTACAACCCTGACCTTCTGAGACTATTATGACTTCAAGATATGAAGAAGGTTCACACATTACTAGCACCTTACTAATAAAATCAGTGTTTAGAGAGTATCAAGTGGTAATGAATGTTGGGCACTATAGTACAAATTGTGATTATTAGATAAGAGAAAGTAGGTGGTCTGGAGGTAATTCTGGTTATGGAATTTTGGAGTAGAGGCACTTTGATTGTATGGTCTGGCAACTGTATACACCAAGTCTGTAAATATCAGCATATTTGTATACCTAACCTAAACTTTACATTTATAAAAGTCTGCTGTCCCAAAGTGAATTTATTTGACCATAAATACACATAATTCTTAAAAATAATCAGATTATTCTTGTTTGTGGATGAAAAAGTCATTTACATAATAAAATTAGTATTAATCAATATTAAAAAAGCTAATTTTAAAATATCCAAAATCTAAATACAATCTACTATATTTACATTATATGTTAGTATTTCACTTGATTATATGATTGTGTAAAACCTTATTTTACTTATATCAGTATGCATTTACATATATTGTGCATATAAATGTAAACTGTTGTGCATATAATACAACTGCATATAAATACATATGCTTATGCTGTTTGTGCACATTAATGATTGATGATATTAAGCAACTTTTAATTATTTTAATCAACATTAAAATGACAGAATAAAACTGTTCTTAGCAAAAAAGTAATTGATTAAACTAATGATTTCATAAGTAAACACAACATTTGGTTGTTAGTTTTGTTCTCTTTTATTTTTATTGCAAGGAGTTACCAGTGGGAGGAGCATGGGATTAGTATACTATTTTTATTTCTACAGTTGTTTTTGTCACTTTTGTTTGTTTGTTTAGTTGAACTGGGATTGAATCCAGATTTTAAATTATTTTATAAAAATGTGCTCACAACTGGCACTGAGATGAGATGCATCATCAATGCCAGTTTTGAATTTTTGAAGTAGAGTATACATAGATATGTGTGTTCAAAAATATATCATTTTAATAGCTGAAAATTTTTGATAAAAGCATATATTGGTTTTTAGGTAATAGGTTTCAGAACCTGAGCATTATTTCTTAAAATTAAGCTTTATCAAAATCTTTCTGATATAACTAATTTTAAAGAATATTTAATTTACCTAATATTAGACATTAAAGTTGCTTACTTAAATTTAATAATATAAAAGTTAACTTCTTAAGTATTCATATTAATAAATGAGTAATTTCTTGTATAAACCAATTTTAAATTCAGTCCTGACAGTTTGTTTTTTTTTTTTACAAAAAAAAAAAAACAACAACAACAAAAAAAAAAAAACAGTGCTGGGGCCAGAGAGATAGCCAGGAGGTAAGGCATTACCTTACATGCAGAAGGACAGTGTTTCAAAACCCGGCATTCCATATGATCCCCTGAGCCTGCCAGGAGCAATTTCTGAGCATAGTCACCAGTAACCGCTGAGAGATGCCTGGTGTGATCCAAAGTTCAAAGCAAACAAACAAACAAAAAGCAAAACAAAAACAAAACAAAACAAAAACAGTATCACTGTTTTTGACATAAAATGTCATTCTAAAGAAAGTATTTATACAGTACTTTGTGAGTTTAGACTATTAGATAACGGAGAAAAACAAATATTTTTGTAAGGTAGAAGGGTCTTAAATTGTGAACACCACAGAAATCATTATTTTTTGACAACCTATATGTATGTAGATCTAGATATATGTATATACAGTATTTGCCTTTGATGCCTTCTATGCTTTAATAAAATACATGATCTTGTAAAACAAAACCTCGGTGAATTAAGCTCCTACAATGTACAGGGCATTAACTGAAGAAATTTTTACATTAACTTCAATCCTCATGAGATCTGGCATAGTATATGCATATATAAACTGCACTTAGATTTGCTTCTGTTTACCTAGAAAGAAACTGAAAATATTCAAAGAAGCAATTTTAAGCCTAAACTTTATGTTGTTTTATATTAAAATGACTACCTATGTCTTCTACCCTTTGACATTGAATCTGTATTTTCTTGGATTATTTAAATTATTTTTCTTTTCTTTTATTATTATTTATTTAAATAATAAAAATATTATTAAAAACTAATAAAAGTTATTAAGTAGTAAAATTTTTTTAAATCTTGCAGAGAGAAAAATGTTGAATCAATTTTCTGAAACATTTTGCTATTCTGTGTCTCTTGATTGGGTATTTATTTTATGACATTAGAGAAATGATTGTTATGGGATTTTGTGCTATCTTATGTATATGTTTGTTGTGTTTATGGGTTTTGTCTTGCTTAAAGTAGACCATTTAGTTCTTCTTTTAATTGTGGTTTTAAATCTGTAAATTTCCTGTACTATTGCTTTTTTTGTGAAGATGTGCATCCATTCTTAAAACTTAAAAGAAAGTCAGTTTGTCTGGGTGAAATATTCTTGATAATATTTTTATTTTATTTATTTGTTTTCACTATCTTCTACACTGCCTTTGGTTTCTCAGTATGTCTTGTGTATGTCTTGTGATAAATCTACTGTATCATAAGGAAGTTGTATTATATGTAATTTTCTTTTTGTTCTTGCTGCCTCCAGTACTCTCAGTCTATGACTTTTATCATTGTGGTTAAAATGTGCCTTGGAGTGCTTTATTTTGGTCATTTTTGATGGTACTCTTTGGGCATCCAGGATGTGGGTACTTGCACTATTCAAATCTGGAAAATTTTCAGCATGTTAACTTTGTTTGTTGACTCTTCATAATGGTTTCCTTTCTGGTTCTCTGGATCCCAATTAATCTTATGTTGTCCCTGTTGAATTTATCCCAATTTTTCATCAATTTGCTTATTATAAGAATATTTTCCATTTTATATTCATATATCTTAAGGCATTTTCCAATTTTTTTTTTGTTGTATGGAGTTGTTATAAGTTCATCTTTCTACTTTTTGATTCTGTCTTCAGCGGCTGTTATTCTGCTTGTGATGCCTTCCAGTGAATTTTTCTTTTTGCCTTCATTTTGAAGTTTTTCAATTATATCATTTCTGTATAAATTTGTCATTTATATGTCGTATCTTCTCGAGTCTTATTTGCCGTTTGTCCAAGGTGTCCGAGTTATTAAACGTCCTCAACAACTCTCCTTTTCAGAGGGTCTGTAGAGGTGACTGATACTAGGTAGGTCTTCTGAACTTCTATCTTTGTTATCTAAGCTTAATGGGTTTCTTAGTTTCTTTTTCATTGTGACCTAAGAGAGTGATGTTTATTTATGTGTTTTGGTTATGTATTTTTATGTGTTTTCAATGAATCAAGAAACAACTGCAGAATGAAGTGTAACAGCTGTGCTCTTCTCAGAACACACAGACCCCATAAGATGACATTTCTGTTCTAGTTCTTCTTTTTAAAATTTTCCCTTTATTTTTCTTATGCACATTGATGTTGAAATAGTTAATGATATAAATTTTATTTAAGATTGATTGAAATTGCTAAGTGCAAGAATTCAATTTAGTGGTAACTGCCTCCATTACTCACAGGCAAACTCTCTTAGGATATAGGTACAAAAACTTGAAAGAGCTCAAAACAAAAAGTTTCATATAGAAGCAATCTTTGTCGTTCAGACCTTAATATGTCAGTATCAGTGTATTTTTTCATCTTTCAGAAATCCATCAAAAACTATGAGAAATAGGATATCACTAATTGTTCTTAGTAACATGATAAGTAATGAGCAAAAGTGTTCTTATGCCAATTTAAATATTTAAGTTTGTTTCAGGGATTTAGAGGTCACACCTGATAGTACTTATGATGCACACATTTAGGCTGTTGGAAAATATATGCAATACTGGGCTTTGAACCATCATCACAATAAGGTACTTATCTTAATTTCCATACGTAGTAAGGATTATAAATTTGCATAAACCTTATAGATATATTTAATATTAAGATAATAAATCATATATATACATATATATATATACCTTTACAATCCAGCTGGGACTTGCAATCATGACAAATTCAAAGTCTAAATTTAAAGATATTTCTAATTTTTATATTGAGTATATAAATATGCTTTTATGTTGTTTCAGAAATTTCTAGATTTTGTGAAAATATTTATCATATATATACATACTTTTTGTGAATAAGTTTAATCTCTTCACAAAACATTGCAAATTTCAAAGTAATGAGAACTTGTCTCTATAGGAATTTCTGGAAATTGAGACATCTAATGTTTTCATGGCCAAATGCTATTCACACTTAGTATTTTGCAAAAATACACTTATAATTTTTGAAGTGGAATTCTTAACTATATCTACCATATTACAATGGCTGTAGACAAAAAAAGTATCTTTTCACATTTGAACTCTGAGTTTTAGATAACTCGAGGATGACATAAACTTTTTATGTCAAGTTCAGAGTATTTTAAGAAGGATCTATAGGGGCCAGAGCGGTGGCACAAGCAGTAAGGCATCTGAGCACTTAGCTAGGAGTAACCCCTGAGCATCACCAGGAGTGGCTGAAAAAAACAAAACAAAACAAACAAACAAAGAAGCATCTATATACTAGAAAATGGTATGCTTACTTTTCCATTAGAAACTATATCTTTCGTGGACATATAATTGTAAGTTATGTAATTGTAATTATATATAATAAGGTAATGAGTGATTTTTAATTTATTTTTAGAAAATGACAAAGTTATAAAACTTAAATAAAGTCGGAGAGATATCATGGAGGTAAGGCACTTGCCTTGCATGCAGGACAGTGGTTCAAATCCCGGCTTCCCATATGGTCCCCTGAGACTGGCCAGGAGCGATTTCTGAGTAAAAAATCCAGGAGTAACCCTGAGTGCTGCTGGTGTGACCCAAAGATCAACCCCCCCCCAAAAAAAACTTAAATAAGCTATGCACAAATTTTTATATGTAAGTGAAATGAAAAGCAGCTACTGATATAATAATCATTTAATTGATGACACTTAGAGCTGTAAGAACCATTAATTTGCCTTACAGATGGATCGTAGGAGTTTATATCAAAAATAACATAAATATATGATGTTCAGAGTATGCCATTTCTACAGAGTGACTATGATAAATCTTTTTTAGGTTTGACATAATAGAGAAAACTTTGGCTGGCAGTAGGAGGCATAAAGTGAAAGGAATAAGGTTATTTCAGAAGTACACCTACTCTTTGAACCATGGCTTAACTATTTCTATAGAGAGAGCAGGAAGCTTAATTCAAAACTAAATACATTATTTTTAAACTTCAAATTTTTCATTTCATTGATGATCTAGTCAACAGTATTAAATGTGAATGACACAGAAACACTATGGATTTATTTTGAATTAGTGATTCTCACAAAGGAATATGATGCAAGCAGACATATCCTCACAGAAAATTGGACTTTTAAATAGAAATATTAAGATGATAAAAGCTTTCTGAATTAATTCAATAACTAAATTAAGATGATTAAAAATATAGCCTGTGGGATATTAAAAACCCATAGTAAATGCTTTGGGTTTTATTAGTCCACTGAATAAAAATACCATCAGGTGCATGTGAGAAAGCACAGGTGTAAGGGGCATGTGGTTTGAATGAACAAGACCTCAGTTAACTTCCTAGCACAGCAATTGTTGACCTGGAAACTCATTAGCAGTGTCTTGGTGTCTTGGTGGTCCTCCTGAGTAGCTTTATGTCCTCACTCCAGAACTACGTTATCTGAGACAAGTGGACAATTATCCCAGGAAGTGACCCAAGAACAAAAAGTACAGTGATGGAAGTCTGTTTCCCAAAACTGATTATTTAAATATATAAATTTGGACCTGAGCAGTGGCACATGTGGTAGGGCACATTGCATGTGCTAACCTAGGATGGACCTCAGTTAAATCCCCCAGCATCTTATATAGTCCCCCAAGCCAGGAGCGATTTCTGAGCACATAGTCAGGAATAACCCTTGAGTGGCACTGGATGTGGCCCCAAAAGCAATAAATAAACAAATAGATAAATAAAAGAGAATTTTATTACCTTCACGGTATTCTGTGATTATTGGTAATAGTTTTGGGAACATTTATTGATTTTATTCTAAATTAATCATTATTTAATTATCAATTAAAGAAACTTCTTGTTTCTTCTTTTTTCTAATCTTACATATTGTTTTTTTTAAATACTATACTATTCTTAGGCCACTGGTTTAAATCAAATGGAAAAACAGAAGACCAAAAAACTATTGTGATCACAAACTTTTTGGAATATTTTAACTAGCTGATTAAAAACATATTTATTTTCCCCACCCTAAGAACATATATTGATCAGATACATATCTATAACAAAAATTCCTTTAAAATTTTTACTTTATGTAAACACTGTGCTTTATAAAATTGTTCATAATACAGTGTTTTCCCCACAGTTTTAAATTTTATCTTAGTCATGTTTCAGTTGTAGAAGATACAACACCCTTCACATGTGATCTCTCCTCTAGATTCCTGTGAGGCAGACATTTTTTCTCTCTCCTACTCTATTCCATTTTTTTCATAGACTCTATGCTTTGCAATAGTGTAACTGGAGGTGTATCATATGCATTACTTTCTTTCCTTTCCGCACCCAGTTCCTGTCCAAAGTGATCATTTTTAAATATTACTGTTGTAGTTATCTCTCTGCCAGAAATACATCACACTGTCTATCATGTACATCTCCTGACCCTTGTTTTTATGTCTTTATATTATTGCCATTCTAATATTTTGTATTTAAAATGAGTGTTATTATTCCACATCTATTTCTGACTTTCTGTTCATATTGCTCAGCAAAATACTGTCCATATTCATCCATTCTAATATGTACATTAGAACATTTATGAGTTAATTTTTAACAGCTGCATAATATTCCACTGTGTAGATATACCACTGTTTCTTTATTCACTCACCTGTTCTTGGACACTTGTGTCTGGTTATTGTGAATGACAATACAGAAGGTTGGAAAGGGCATTTCTGCATTGTGTTTCTTGGTCTCCTAGGAATTAATATTTCTAGGAGTAATACTGTTGGTTCATATATATCCTCAATTTCTGTTTTTGTAATTAATATCTATGATGTTTTTTTTAAAGGCTGGACCAGTCGACACTGTCAACAGTAGTTAACGAGAATTTCTTTCTACTTGCATACTTGCATCTACTTGCATTTTGTTATTGTTCTTTATGATGTAGATCAATGTCTGTGGAATGAGATATTGGTTTTTATTTGCATCTTCCTGATTATTAATGATGTGGAGAATATTTTCATGTATCTTTTGACCATCTGTATTTCTTTGAGGAAATGTCTGTTTATCTCTTCTTTCCATTTTTAGATGTTTTTCTTGGTAAGCTCTATCATTGTCTTATAAACCATGTGTAGATTTGGTATCCTAGCCACCTTTTCCTTTAAGGTGCAGAAGCTTGTTAGTTTAATATTGCCCCATTTGTTTACCTTCACTTCCACTTTCTTAGTTAAAGGCAATTTATCCTTGAGAAAGCCTTTAGTTTCAATGTCATAATTGTTCTTCCTACATTTTTCTCTCTGTTACTTATGGTTTAGAGGTTTTAAACTATTTGTATTGGGCTTTTGTGCTCGATATTAAAGAGAGAAATGAATTCAGTTTTAAGGAGGTTATTGACTACCTTCCCAAAACCACTCATGGAAGTGAATCTGCTGGTTCCAATTCACAATTGTTGCCCCATTTATTGAAGTTGAACTGATCACAGATCAGAGGGTGAGTTTCACAATGTTAAACTCCTATCACGATCTCACTGCCTCAGGTCTGTAGGGTCACTTGTGATAAATCTGCTTGTAAGACTTCATAATGCATCTTTATTTATTTTTCTTTTTTGGTTATGCTGTTTTCTGTATTTATGCCTATATATTGTTTTCATCATTGGAAGACTTTTATGTGGTTTCTCTTCTCTTGTACTCTTTGGGCATCTTGGATATGGGTGCACATGTCTTCAGCTCTTGGAGCTCTCAGCATTGAGGTTTCTGACTTGATATTTCATAGAGATTTTCTTCCTGGCTCTCTAGGACACCAATTATTATTATTTTGTTTTTGTTAATATCATGTGAAAGTTCAATTATCATAATTTAATTATTTATAGTATTTATTTTGGTTTTGGGGCCATACTTTTGGCTATGTACTCAGAAATCATTTCTAGCGTGGAGGACTCTGTGGGACACCGGAGGGTTGAACTACGGTCTGTCCTAAGTTAGCATGTGCAAGGTAAATGCCCTACCACTTACACCACTGCTCCACCTTTTATTGTTCTTTTATTAGAAATCTCTTTTCTCCCTATTTCTGTTTTCCTGAGGTGTTATGCCACTCAAGATACTGATTTGATCTAGCAGCAACTATTCTCCTGGTAAACTCTTCCAGTGAGATTTTCTATTGTCTTGAAGTTTTTTTAGTTTTGTCATATATTTTGAAGTTTTTATCATTTTTTAAATCTTATTTGCTGTTTCTTTATATTTCTTTTGAGTTTCATCAATGCGCTCAAGATTTTCTCTCCAAACTTTTCTTTAGAGGGGCAAAAAAGGTGTATGACACTAGTTGAGTCTTCAGAAACACCATCTTAATTTAAGTTTGGTGGGATCTGTATTACTGTCTTGTTGTGACCTAGCTCATTGCCTAAAAGAAATGTGAGAATATAGAGTGAATCACAGTGCAACTGCTCTTCTTGAGGACCACTGACCTGGGATGAAAATGACTCTTCTGAGTCAAAGAAAACCCGTATGCCAGTCTGTATGTTGGCCTTTTTCTTCTGACTGTGTGGCTAGATGGAGCCTAACTGTGGTAGCTAGAGAACTCCCTTCTGTTGTTCTGGTGCTTTTACTTATCTTGGATAGTTGAAGGCCAGCTAACTCAGTCAGCACTGAGAGGGGCTTCAGGATTATTCAAGAGGATGAGAGAGAGAGAGAGAGAGAGAGAGAGAGAGAGAGAGAGAGAGAGAGAAAGAGAGAGAGAAAGAGAGAGAGAGAGAGAGAGAGAGAGAGAGAGAGAGAGAGAGAGAGGAGTCAGCAAAGAGTGGATATCAGAGACCAGACATACTCAAGCATTGTTGGAACTGATCCTGATTTATTGAGAGTTCTGATTCATATTTAAGCAAAATATTATCAATAGTAAGAAGTTGGGTAGGTCAAGTATGACATGATTTTTAGTCAATAATTAAACATTATGCCTAAGCACAGTCATTGGAGAGTCATCTAAACATTATATGTATTTTAAATTTTTTTCATCAGTTTCACTTACCCTAAACAGAAATCAGAAAAATATTTATTCTTTCCTCTTGATATCATTTTTTCTAGTCAACTATTAATCAACAAAATACAAGCTCATTGTCTATAAATGCTATACCAGGGAACTATTGTAAAAATAGGGCATATGTAATTAAAAGAACAAACATTATCATAACCTACAGATTATTAACTGGCCACAAATATTATTTTTGATTCTACCAGCTATGGAAAATATTATTTTATATTCTACCAGCAGCTTAGGGTAGAGAGGGTGTGTTCTAGCAATTCTTGTTTTCATGCAAGGGGCAAAGGCACACAGTTTTTTTTAATCTATTTGTCATTGTTAGTTCTTATGCATTAATGTTTAATAGGTTCATTGTTGCTATTCTGCCAAGCACTAACTTAGGGCACAACTTTTCTCAGCAGTGACTGCCAGGACTGCACCCCTATTCTCAGGGAGGCATCTAGGCAAACAACACAGCAGTCCTATTGATATTCAGCCATCATGCCTGTAGGCCAGGATTTTGGTATGGGGGCATATGGACCTAGAATAAAAATGGCTCCCTGGAAAGACTTCTGCCTATCTGTTTGTCTGCCTCCATTTCGTGGGACTAAAATTCAATTAAGAAAGAGCATTAAGTTTCCAAAATCATCTATTTTATAATCTTTGAGATATCAGTTGAAGATTTCATTTTTAAAGACCTTCAAACATTTCATGTAAGAATTGCTAAGTAATTCTTTCTAGAATATATAACTTGCTCTCTCAAATCATTTTTATTACAGGAAATCTAGAAATATATGAATTGTTTGTTATTCTTTATTTAAGCATAATGATAACAAAATTCTTTGTCAAGATTTTAAATGAAACAATATGACTAACCCTTTAGCAATAAAGTTTCTCATCACTATGTCCCCATTTCCATCCCACCCTCCTTCCTTTGGGCAGAAATTTTGCTTATTTCTCATGTTCTCTTTATCTATCTTACTTTCATCTTCTTTCTGACACTGTAGTTTGCACTATTATTAATGAAGTGTTATATAGTCTATATAACAAATAAGTGAAGTTACTCTATGTTTATCACTTTCCCTCCGACTCATTTACTCAGAGTAATCCCCATATCCATTCATGTATAAGCAAATTTCAGGACTTAAATTTTTCTTTTAGCTGCATAGTATAAATATAAAGATATATTTTATTAGTCACCCATGTGTGTTTTTGTTTTTCTAGGATATATCCCTAGAAGTCGAATTACTGGATCATATGGAAGCTCAATGTCCAGATTTTTTAGGAATATCTATATTGTTTTCCAAAAGGGCTTAATTACTCTATATTCCCACAGTATAAACAGTGTCCATTTTACCCAGCATACATGCCAGCACTCATTGTTCTTGTTATTTGTGATTTGTGCCAGTCTTGGTGATGTAAAAGGTACTTTATGGTTGTTTTGATTTTCATCTCCCTGGTGATTCGTGATTGAAGCATTTTTTCATGTGTCTCTTGCATCTGTGGAATTAATCCTAGTTGGGCATGTAGTATGACTTTCTTGAGGATCAGTTTCATTCTGTTAGCTAATATTTTTTGAGGCTCTTCACATTTGTGTTTATCAGGAATATTGGCCTATAGTTCTCTATTTTGTGTGTGGTGTATCTGTCTGCATTTGTTAGTAATATAATGTTAGCTTCAGAGAAGCTACTTGAGATTATTTTGTATCTTTAATTTCCTAAAAATAATTAAAAAGGATTGGTAGTAGGTCCACTTTAAAACTTTAAAACAATTCATTAATGAACCCTTATGGGCCTGGACTTTTGTTTTTGAAAGGACTTTTGATTACCATTTAAATTTCTTCAATCATTTTTATTTATTTATTTATTTATTTATTTTGTTTTTTGGGCCACACCCATTTGATGCTCAAGGGTTACTCCTGGCTAAGCGCTCAGAAATTGCCCCTGGCTTGGGGGGACCATATGGGAATCCGGGGGATCGAACCGAGGTTCTTCCTTGGCTAGCACTTGCAAGGCAGACACCTTACTTCTAGTGCCACCTCACTGGCCCCAAATTTCTTCAATCATAATATGTCTGTTTGTACATTCCAGAACACCTTGGTTCAAACTTTTACAGGAGTCCAAAATTTATACCTTTCTTCCAGTTTCTATTTTGTGGCAAAAAAGCTCTCAAAATAATTTCTAATTAATCTTTGAATTTCTGTAATTAGTAGTGATAAATATATACATATATGTGTGTATCCCTTTTATTTCTTATTTTATTTATTAGATTCTCTCATTTTTATGAGTCTAGTTAATGGTTTATCAATCTTTTTTTTTTTTAAGGAAGGCACAACTGCCAGCACTCAGGGGTTAATCCTGGCTCTGAGGTCAGAAATCACTCCTTAAAGGAGTGATTATTATTATTATGCCAAGGATCAAACTTGATCCATCCTGGGTTGGCTGCATGCACAGCAAATGCCCTACCACTATGCTATCACTGTAGCCCTAATTTATAAACTTGATTAATTTTTTAAAATAACCAAATTTTGCTCTAATTGATCTTCACATCTGATTATTTTTAAATTCTGCCCTGAATTTTATTATTTTCTTTCATTGCATTTTGCTGAAAATTTTCCTTGATGATCTCCGAAGAGGTGTTAGGGAGATGTCTATGACTCCCAATATTTTTGTGTTGCCTTCCTGTCTATAGGCCTGGAGGGCTGCTTTTGATAAATAAATCTACTGTGAATCTTAAGGGTATTTCTTTGTATGTAATTTTCCTTTTTTGATGTTGCTACTTTTATTATTCTATATTTATCTGTAGTTTTCATCATTGCAGTGCTTTGGAGTGTCTTTATTTGGGTCCCTTTTATTTGTAGGGTGTTCTTTTGTAGCACCACCCAGTGGTGCTCAGATATTACTTCTGTCTCAACACTCAAAACTCACTCCTGGTAGGCTCAAGGGACCATATGGGATGCCAGGAATTGAACTCAAGTCAATTGAATTTTCAAGAATTGAATTGCTGCTGTGTGGAAGGCAAACACCCTGCCTTCTGTACTATCTCTCCAGTCCTCAATTTTGGTCTCTTTAAGCTGTGTTTTAATTGTTTTTGTCCACTTTCCCATTGTCTTCTATTGTATAGAGGTGTTATTCAGATCATCTTTCAGTTTACTGATTCTGTTCTCAGCAGCTTTTACTTTGCTGTGAGGACTCCCAGTGAGTTTTTTATTTTGCCTAACAAGTTTTTCAGTTCTGTTATTTCTTTTGAAAATTTTCTTATTTTGACTTCCACATCCTCTTAAGTCTTATTGGCTCTTGTTCTGTTCTTTCTATGATTTCTTTTAGTTCATTGAACACCCTCCATACTTCTCTAACGTTTTTGTAGGAAAGGCTATATTAATGGTTGGTTCTGAACAATAAGGAATGTTCCAAATTAATATCTTCATCACTAAGCATGGTTGTTTCCCCATGTGAACCTTTCAGTGTGGTGTTTTTTTTTGTTTGTTTGTTTTTTCCTGAATCATGCTGTGGCTCATTGACTACAAGAAATGGCAGTCATGGAATTTTTTTATGATACATGTGTCTGACTCTTCAGCAGCAGCAGTGTTGGTTTTAGTCACCCATGGGTAAGTCCCTCTGTGGTGCAACACAGCACATATGTTTTAGCATATTAACTTAAAGAACAAAATTGAATAAAAGGTGAATTACAGGTCATAACAAAACTCTCTGAAATCTATGGAGAGATTGAAGTTTAGAAATCAAACATCAAAACCATTGTCTAAACTATGCCTATATTTAGCTCAAAAATCTAATGTCTTAAAACAACAAAGTAGTGTTATTTAATTGTTTTGATTGATGTAACAAAAACATTGTGTAAATCCTGGCTTAGACCTTTACTTTTTAAGATATTGGATTCTGTAACCAGATTATCTAACTCGATGTTTAATGCAGGCTTAAGAATAGAGCTTCTTAGGCCAGAAAGATAGTATAGATTAATGAAGCTTGACTTACATAATTGTTTTGAATCCTTGGAACCATGTATAATTCCCTGAATACTGACATAGGTCATCCTTGAACACCAAATGTGGCACCCAAATTCAATAATGATATAACAATAACAATAGCAATAATAAAATTTAAACAAAGTTTCTTAAAGATTTTAAAGTTGGTACAGTTAATTTTAAAAAAATTGGCAAAAGAGTCTCCCATATAGTACTGTGGGTTCCTTATGGCCCTTAGGATCAATTATCCACTTACCATGCCTGGACCTTACAATTCTAGGATATGAAGTTATGGTACTACATTTAAGTTCTGCAAATAACAGAGCAATACTCAGTAAACTTAGTTGGCCGTACAATGCCACAGTTTTAAATCAGGGTTGGCTATATATGTATATATCGAAGCAGTTTGAACAATTAATAAACCAAAGATTCAGATACATGGTACTATATGAGGTTGTAATCAACAATTTAAGAAGGTAGATTTATAACTGGGGTGACAGTCAAGAGATTAGGAAGCAAGGCCCTAGAAATATCACCTGTATGATCTTAGCATTCGACCATCTGGCATAGTGTGAAAATAATCATCAGAAATGTCCTCATTCTTATTCTTGTCTGGATCCCTTATGGAGTCACCTAAAGGTCTATCCCCCAACATAAGAAATACTATTTAGTAGCCATGCAATGCTGGAAAAATCAGTTAACTAGATTACATTTCTTGTCCTGAATCTGTTAAAATGTGATTAATTGTAAAAATGTGGTTATATTTGCATCTGTATAAAATGTGGCTAATTGTATTACCTTTAATGGTGGTTATAAAATTTGAATAAGATGGCCCATAAAAACCACTTAGGCCATGACTCGCATATTATAGGTCCACAATAAATGCTATATAATTGTACTATTTTATTAAAGCAATTATATAATAACTGTAGATAGTTGTAATTTTTAAATAAAATTTCAAATAAATTTTTAAATAAAATTTAGTTAATTTAACAAACACTTCTATCAAAAACGAGGATTTTCTTCAGTTATTACATACTTACACAGTCATATACTGCTATTATGAACCTAATGAACCTTAGAGATCATAGTTACACACCAAAATATAACATGTTTAAATTTTTTTTGGTTTTGTTTTTTGGGCTACACACATAGCTCATAGCTCAGAGGCTATTCCTGGCTATGAGTTCAGAAATCGCTCCTGGCTTGGGGAGACCATATGGGATGCCTGAAGATCAAACCGAGGTCTGTCCTAGGTTAGTGCAGGCAAGGCAGATGCCTTACCCCTTGCACCACCACTCCAGCCCCAACTCAAGTTTAATTTTGCAAACATTCTGAGCCATATCTTTGCATGTCAGACATGTGAAAGAAGTTACTTGGGAAACAAAGATGAATACAAATTAAGATTCTTAGTAGTTTATTATTATCTATTATAATATTTACTATAAGAGCATATCTATTACAAAATATGGGAAACAAGATTATTTCTATTATATTTAAAAATACATCAAAATTGCAGTTATATGAAAAAGATTCAGAAGGACAAAGTAAAGATACCTTTTTTCTCTTAAAGAATTATTGGGATTAATTAATTGATCTGCTGTTGCTCACTGTTCATTTGAAAGTTCTCAGGAGACCATATGCAGTGCAAATAATCAACCACTGCTGCTTACCAACAAAAGAATTTCTTAATTATATAATATCTTTTCAGTCTAGGAAATATCAATTAAACCAAAAGATGTGGGATTACATTTAAAATATAGAAGAGTCTCAGTTTTCAGCATCTAAATTACTTACACATTACAGATCATACTGTTATGAATAAACTAAAACAATATATTTTATATTGCACAGTAATAGAGCTTTAAAATATATAGAGAGGCTTAAGACATGGTATAGGGTTAAGGAATTATTAACTTATATTTGATTGACCTTGGTTATATTCTTGTATCACATGAAAACCTGAACACTACTAGCATAGACTTCTGAGCATCACCTCATCCTCAGGTCCTAGCACTGAACTATATAGTCCTATATGGCTAAATATTGCTAGAAATGCTCCTTAATCCAATGAGCACTACTTGAGAGCTCAGCTCCATCTGGAGGTTAGGGGAAGCACCGCCTTAAAGATCTATTAAAAATGAGTATATCAATTGCATTAAAGAAAGTAAATTAGAGATTGTTGACATTTACAAAATCATGTGATAAAGGAGATAGAAAATGAGCTAAACCATTAGCCTTGCACTAGAACACAGTTGCATCCCTGGCACCATATATTGTTCCTTGGATACTACCTAGGATAATCCCTGAGGAAAGAGCTGAGAGTAAGCCCTGAGCACTTCTGTGTTTATCTCCAAAATACAATCAAGTAAAACAATCAGAAATCCTTAGTAAATAATTTGTAAGAGACTATCACAAAAGGAAAATCTAAAAGAAAGGCTGGAGAGATAGCATGGAGGTAAAGTGTTTGCCTTTTATGCAGAAGGTCATTGCATCCCAGATGGTCTCCCGAGCATGTCAGGAGTGATTTCTGAGCATAGAGCCAGGAGTAACCCCTGGGCGCAGTTGGGTGTGACCCAAAACCAAAAAAAAAAAAAAAAAAATTAAAAGAAGGATAGAATCCAAGAGTAATGTTAAAGAAGGATTAGCTGGGGCCGGGAAGGTGGCACTAGAGGTAAGGTGTCTGCCTTGCAAGCGCTAGCGTAGGACGGACCATGGTTCGATCCCCCAGCGTCCCATATGGTCCCCCAAGCTAGGGGCGATTTCTGAGCGCATAGCCAGGAGTAACCCCCTGAGCGTCAAATGGGTGTGGCCCAAAAACCAAAACAAAACAAAAAAAAAGAAGGATTAGCTAATAATTATATAGATCAAAATCATGGCAAAATATGGTAGGATGAAGAAAAGATAATAGTGAAGTTAAAGATTGACATTGCAGAACAGGATTTTGTTTAAATGGTGTTGATACAAACTGGATGGGCATGTTTCACAGAAAGATGATGTCTCACCAGTTAGGGAACTGTTATAATTAGTACCATGATCATTAATGTTTTAGACCTGAAATTTGCATTTATCCACAGACTGAATATGTTGAATTTAAGAAAAATTTTATGGAGAAGTGGGAACTTGAAGAGTGTTGGAATGAAGAGAGAATAATCATAGAATATTTTTACTTCTATATTTATAGCAAACTATCATAAAATATAATATGACATTTACTCATATTAATTTACAGGTTGTGTTATTTTTCTATGTAGTAATTCATTATAAATCCAAATTTTAGGGGCCACTATTAATACAGAAATTATTCCTGGCACCATATGTAGTCAACAAGATAATAGAGCCATTCTTAGTTCCTGTGTTCTACTGGATATTGCTTGATACTCCCAGTACTCCTCAAATATAAAATCCTACAAGTTATATAACTTTATCTATACTCTAACTGTAATATATTTAACATTTTTAAAAAGAATAATTGGGTGGTTGCTGGTTGAGTTTAAATTACACCTTAAAATGTGGATTTCAAATTAGATTTTTCTAGTTTTGAAAAGAATCAGAAAATGAAGGCAGTAATTAAACAGCCAGTAGCATTATAAGAATTTCATGTTTAAATATAATATGCAATACCAGACCTTATTTTTAGGGAATTGAAGTAGACTATTGATTAAAAATTATTGAGGAATTTATAAAGTTCAATCATAGAGATAACAAATAAGGAGATACAGAATACTAGTGACAATTTGAAACTGAGAAAAGTTCAGATAAAAAAATCCAATTTGAACTCTACTTTTATATTATCAGGAAAAGAGAAACAGTGCAGAAGGTAAATATGGATTGATTTATTTAGAAAGGTCATTTTTGAGATAAAAACAAAAATTTTTCACAGTTTACTTGTAAAAGGAATATCATGAAGTTAGAAATTTTTTCTACTAAGTATATTATGGATGAAAATTAGTCTTATATAAACATCTGCTATGCTCTAAAAAGTTACTAATAATCTACACCATTGTGTACAAATATCACAAGATATTTGTTCTTAGAACAAGTTACGGACAATGTAAAGAAGTAAGTTAATCAGTGTCAGTTGTGAGAGCTGTTGATCGGGGCACCTGTCAGTGAAGAACTGAACTGAGAATAACACATTCCATAGAAATACATTAAACAGCTGTCAGATGGTGGTGATGTTAATTTACCACTGACTTGGGCTGCAGTGGATACTGACCCAGATGTGAAAAAATGTATTTCCTGTTTTCAATTAGTCAAATTGAAATTATTCTATTTTTACTGCAGAAAGATGTTATCTAAGTGTTTTATTCTCCAGATTGAAGTCAGTTTTATGATGCTTTTGTTTGAAGAGAAGAAATAGTTTAAATCTTTGCAAATTAGATCCCTCATAGACACAGATATGGTCATTTAGTAGAGGTAGAACTGATTTGAAATATTCAGATGTTTATTCTGGCAGTCACTGCTGCATTCTAAATGTAATGGAGAAGTTTCTGAATCCTCATGACTTTGTAAGTCATATCCGTGATGATTATGAGTGCAAAATTGAAGATTGGAATTTATGATATTTTAAAATTATACTCTAATCATTTCATCTTCACAAAAATTTTAACAGTGTATAGCTGCATAGTATTTTAAATCTGATAGCTTATTATTTATCCAATACTATTTTATGCTTGCAAAAGATAATTTTTGGTATAAACTTTGTAAATGCACTAACTATAACAACTTAAAAATATACCCACAATAATCTTATATCAAATAAAAATGATGGAATGAAATTATTCATTTATTATTTGGTCTAATACTAAATAATGTAAATATATCAATAAACAAAATAGACAAGTCATCTCTCTTTGGATTTACATTCTAAAAATAAATGGGGGCTTGAGTTAGCACAGTGGTAGGGCATTTGCCTTGCATGTGGATGACCTGGAATGAACACGGGTAGATCCCAGCATTCCATGTGGTCCCACGAGCCTACCAGGAGCTATTTTTGAGCTCAGAGCCAGGAGTAACCCCTGAGCATGACTGGGTGTGGCCCAAAATAAAACAAAGCAAAACAAAAAGATAAAATATAAATAAACAAAGAAAGAGAAAGCACAACCACAATATCAAACTGGTAATGTTTAACATGGTAAAGAAGATTGGGATGAATAGAGAATAATAAGGACAATTTTTTAGATAAGAATTAGTTAGGACCTCTCTGAGGCAGTGACAGAAAAATGTGAAAATTGTGAGAAACCTACTTCTCACAGAAAGGAAGGTCAGTGCCAAAGTCCAGGAACATGCTTAATGATAGTGACAAAAATAAAAAGACAAGGTTGACTTGAACTAGTGAATAAATGAAAAGGTGTGTGGTTTCTAGAAACAACATTAAGAAAGACTCAATATACATTCCTCTCTGCAGTAGTCTTATGCTTATTATTTTAAGCTTTTGAGGGTTGTTTTAAATATTTTAAATTCTTTTTTTTTAATTTTAAGTCATATTGTAGCAATTTTCAACTAGTAAACATCTTAAACTGAGTCTCTTATTGGTTCCATTGGGGTAAAAATAATTATGTGTAAAGACATACATTAAAACTTAGGTGCTTCTTACTTTGCTCTAAGAAATTAACTTCAATGTATTGTATTTTAAAGATTCAGTTAGCTCATTATAACTTATCTCTAAGAAAATTTTACAGTAAAGAAGAAAATGGACATAATCTTTTTATTTGTTTGTTTGTTTGTTTTTGTTTTGGGGAAACATATAGCAGCGTTCAGGGTGCATTCCTGATTGCGCTCAGAAATCACTTCTAGCAGGCTGAGGGACCTTATAGGATGCTGGTTTCCCTTGCATAGCAAATGCCCTACATACTGTGCCCCTAGGACCTATTCTTGAGGTTCAAAAATAATAGAATATAAATGCATATGACTAAATTATGATGATTTACTGTGAGAGATATGGAGTGTAAGTTAACAAATAATACATAGACCTGATTGACTGTTTAAATATATGAATACAGTGCTTTTCAAAAATCCCACATATCCAAAGAACCACTGTAGTAGTTGCTTCTAGGTGTTAGATGAAACAAATCCAAAAAGTAATAATTTTTTCCAAAAAAAAAAAACCCAAAATGAACAAATGTGAAAATAGAGACTAGCATTATTTGTCAAGTTTTCTACAGTAATCATGCTTCCTCTAGCATTGAGTAACATTATTTAGAGTAGTTCTATGAATTACTCTATTCAGGATTCAGGCAAAAAAAGTCATTCCTATTTTTACTTTCTCTTAGTAAAATGCTAATTGGTAGGTTATTTTGGGGTCAGAAGTTCTTAAAAAATGTTACTATATATTTTAAATGTCATTGCTTTTTTAAACAGTTAGCTTTCAAAATATTTCATGATGATATTCTACTTTCAAAAAGGAAGACCTCAATCTCTATCTAAAAGGTTCAAGTCTAAATGAGTGACATATGAGAACACAAATTCTGAATAGAATATTGCAAACAATCATCAGTAGTGTAGAGTCAGGACTAGAGATAAACATAGTAGTATATACTATTGTCTCTCATCAGCTTATTTTCAATTCTGACAGTCATAATCTGAGTGACTAAATATCCTTCTGAGTATCTGTATCATGACTATGTTGATGCCACTCCACAGGTATGAACATTACATCTAAAAGGAGCTAGAGCACTTGTGATTCAGTCATTGGGTGATAGCTGCCATTATGAGAAGACAGGAAGAAAATTTGAAAAGAAAATGGGAAACACCAAATTGCCTAAAATAGATTGTGTTTAGAGTAGCACAAAGGGAAGAGCATGTCTTTCATTATTATTTTTTTTCTTAAACCATTGTGTTTTAAAATGGTATACATGTTGGGTTTTCTACATAAAATGTTTCAGAACCAATCTCATTCCCTGTCTCAAATTTCCTCTCCACCAATATTCCCAGAGTCCATCCCATGCCTTTATACCTTGCTCTGTCATAACAGACACCTTTTTTAAGTTTAGTTATTCAAGTTTGTATTGGAAGATTTCATTGTTGTTGACTCTAGTATGGATATTTAGTTCTCTTTTCTAACACTACTAATGCACCAAAAAAACCTTAAACCTTGGGTCCCATCATTTTTTTTTATTTTATTTTAAATTGTGGGGCACACCTAGTGGTGCTCAGAGATAACATATGACTGTGTGCTCAGAAATTGCTCCTGCAGACTCCAGGGACCATATGGGATGCCAGATATTGAACCTGGGTCTGTACAGGATCTGCTACATGAAAGTAAAGGCTCTATCTCTGTGCTATTGCTCAGGCCCCTATGTCCCATCATTTTATATGAGTCTTTCTCCTCCCTCATTCAATTGATTACCTTTACCTCACCATAGTCTGGGACCTAATGTGTTCTCAACAGCCTCAATTTAAACCATGGCATCTCTTTGTGCAGTTATTCTAAAACCCCATTTAAATGATGTAATATTTTGTTTATCCTTCTTCATCTGGTTTACTTCATTTAACATATTACCAATTCCATTCAAGTTGCAGCAAATTGCATGATTGCATCACTCCTTGTTCCTATGAAGTATTCCATTGCATATATCATCTATATCACATCTTTATGACCCACTCATCTGTTGTTGGACATCTAGGTTGATTCTAACTCAGCTATTGTACTGATTTATACAGTGAATAATGATATGCATACATCCTTTTGGATGAAATTATTTTCTTTGTTCTGGAAATATATACCCCAGAGACGAACTACACTGGGTCATAAGGCAGCTCGATTCTGAGTTTACTGAGAAACTCCATACTGTTTTCCAAATGATTTGGGCCAGGCTGCACTCCTACCAAATGTGGACTATAGTTCCTTTTTTTTACTACACCCAACACAAAATGTTCTCAATATGTTTGATACATGCCATCCTCACTGGTGTAAGGTATATCATTGTTATTTTGATTTGGATTTTTCTGATAATAAGTGAAGATGAGCATTATTTCATATGCCTGTGGCCATTTGTTTTTGTTCCTTAGAGGCTTCTTCTCCTCATTTTATTGGGGATTTTAGATTTTGTGGTGTCAACTATTGTGAGTACCCTGTATATCCTAGATACCAACCCTTTATCTGATGTGTTGAGTCAAACTATTTTCTCCCAATAAATCAACTATCCTTTGGTTGTTTATTGTTTCATTGTCCCCACTCTTAACATTTCTAGCAATAGCAATCAGGCAAAATAAGGAAATAAAAGGGACCCAAAATAAAAAAGCATAGGTCAAACTACATACATTTGCAAATGTTGTGATATACATTGAATACTCTAAATGGTCTACAAAAGAAAAGCTCCTAGATATAATGAACCAAAAATTAGAAATATGGCAGTGTATAATATCAATACAAAAATCAATTGCTTTCCACTATTCAAATAATGACACAGAGGAGAAAATGATCAGAGTTTATCCCATTTAAAATAGTATCAAGACCATCAAATAACTAAGAATCAACTTAAGAGTAAGAGACCTAGGTCACAAAAACTTCAGCATAGTTAAGAAAAATATTGAAGTAGACATAAGATAATGGAAAAGCATTCCATGCTCAAGGATGGGAAGAAACAATGTTATCCAAATGGCCATATTATCTAAACTAATATGGAGATTCAGTGAAATCCCTATTGAAATTTAGAGAAGATACTGTAAGGAATCAAAATTGTCAATGATAAAGTTTATGGAACCATAAAACCATAAAAGACACCCAAAGCATACTGGGACACATCTCATTAACTAACTTCTGTACTAAAAAGCCATAGTAATCAAAACAGCATGGTATTGGAACAAAGATAGATATTCAGACAAATGGGTCAGGATAGAGTATTCATTGACAAACCCCCAAGCCCATGGTCAATTAATCTTTGACAAAGGAGTGAACTACATGAAATGAACTAAAGACATTCTCTTCGAAATATGATGTTGGGACAATTGGATAATCATAAGTGAGAAATTAAAGCTGGATTCACATTTCACACCTTAGTCAGATGTCAATACAAAGTAGACCAAAAGACCTTTTGATCAGATCTGAATCCATAAAGTAAATTGAATGAAATAAAGACAGAGCACTTTAAAACCTGAATCTCCAAAGAGTCTTCAACAATATGATGTTGAAGGCAAGGGCTATAGAATGAAATCTGAATAATTGGTACTACATCACTAAAAAGTTTCCATATTGTTAAAGAGTATGACTTGAAAGGTTGTAATTTTATAAAAATATTTTAGGTAGGTATTGAGATTAAAAATATAATTGAGTGGCCGGCATGGTGGTGCTAGAGGTAAAGTGTCTGCCTTGCCAGGGCTAGCCTAGGACGGACCGCGGTTCGATCCCCCGTCGTCCCATATGGTCCCCCAAGCCAGGAGGGACTTCTGAGCGCATAACCTGAGCATTACTGGGTGTGGCCAAAACCCAACATGTGTGTATATATATTGAAATATCAAATTGGAAATTAACAAAATAAACTTTGTAAATGGAAGTTGCTTAGAATGCTCAGATCTTGACTACAGTAAAGAGGAGGAAAGAAGAGTGGAAGGGGAGGAAGTTATTGTGAAATAACATAACAAGGGTCAAGTGATTCAGGTACATTGGTTAGTTAAGAACAAAACTAAAAATCCAAATCATGGAGTCAATATCAATGCAAACATAAGGCTCAAACTTTAAAAATCAAACTTGAAAACGTTCTTGTTCAGGGTCAGAGAGATAGCATGGAGGTAAGGCGTTTGCCTTTCATGCAGGTCATTGGTTCAAATCCCCGCATCTCATATGATCCCCTGTGACTGCCAGGAGCGATTTCTGAGAGTGGAGCCAGGAATAAATCCTGAGTGCTGCAGAGTGTGACCCAAAAATCAAAACCAAAAAAAAAAAAAGTTCTTATTAAGATGACAGACTAGGAAGGTAAGATATGATGGAACTCTGGGAATAGTAGTGGAGGAAGTGGATATTGGTGGAGGGATTAATGCTCAACTATGATTAACATTATAAAACATGATATTTAAAAAATTTACCTAATTCAACTGAAGACTCAAAAGGGTTAATCTTGGGCATTTTGGTAGTGATGAAATGGGTAACTATACATTAATGCTATTTATTGCTATTATAAACAAATAATCTTACCTTAAATTAATTATAAAATAGTTTTATAATTTTCTGACTATTTGATTAAATCAGGTTCATTGTTCTTTAAAGGATATATTGACGTGTATAACTAAGAAATTAATCATTATAAGTTAACATCAATATTTTTCAGGTGTTAATTCTTTACTGCTGGATGATAATTTGATGAGTTATTTTATCATAGATTTAACAATTATGTTAAATTATGTTATGATCTTTTACAGACAAATACAAGTGGTTCTTGCTTTGCACTTACAAGACACTTTTACTCCTTTAAACCTTATGCTATAAAATTGAAAATTGGCAGCAGATTTATGTAGACATCAAACTGATTTAAGTTTTGCTTATAAAAGGCTTATTTCACATTTTAATACTAGCTGATTTTCTTTTATTTAAAAATTTTTTTAATTTTTTTAATTTTTTTTTGGCCACACCCTTTTGATGCTCAGGGGTTACTCCTGGCTAAGAGCTCAGAAATTTCCCCTGGCTTGAGGGGACCATATGGGATGCCGGAAGATCGAACTGTGGTCCTTCCTTGGCTAGTGCTTACCTCTAGTGCCACATCTCTGGCCCCGCTGAGAGATTTTTTTTTTTAATTTGTTTTTGATTCTTTTTAGGAAGAGACTAAAATAATCTCAAATTTAGTCATTTAGAAGACCTCTAAAGTTTAGCAATATTTTGCTAATTTTGCTAAACTAGAATATTCTTGTAATAACTATTTTTGCAGCTTTTTAAAGATGTTTATTTTGAGAAATAAAGCAAAAATCATTAAATTTTTTCCATTAATAAAAATGATTTTTGAGAATGCCTTTATTTCTACTCTCTAATAATACATAGTGAATATTTTCACATTTACATATGAAAAACTATTGCTTAGTTTTATTTCATGAAAATTATAATAAATACATGTATTATGTGATGCATTTTTAAAATTTCCTTTAAAAGGGAGTTCTGCAAGGTGCATACCTTTATTAGGTTTTGAATGCTGGATCCCTCTAAAGTGGGATATACACATTTTACAATTTTTACATCTTTTTAAGTATTACAATGCTGTCTTATAATTTACCCTGTCATTCAATTGTACTGTTTAATAAAGATACTTTGATAGTCATCAAGATTCTGATGTTTATTTTGTTCTTTTGACATCACAGATCAAAGAACACCTGGCTAAGGGTCAACGAACCCTGGCAGGTAATGGAATGTCCCAGGTGACCAAGACATTGCTGGATTTAACTCAGAGGAAAAATTTCTATGCAGGTGATCTTCTTATATCTGTGGAAATCCTCAGAAATGTGACAGACACTTTTAGAAGAGCAAGTTATATTCCTGCTTCTGATGGTGTTCAGGTAAGTGAGACAATTTAGTAAAGAAAAGATGAGAGGAAATGCAGTGGATTTTTGACACCAAAAGAACATGTAGCCACTCTAAAAAGGTCTATTGATCTGATCTGTAGGGAGCATATTCTCCTACAGTGAAAGCAACCATGTTTTTTAATGAAGATTATATAAATGACCTTAATTCTTTGGCAAATGTAACTGAGAAATTAGTTGAAGTCAACACTTCAACCATAAAAAAAGTAAAAGCACCCCAGGAGATTCTGAATGAGACTGTGTGTGAAGTGCTCAGATAAAAGTCATTATACCAAAGTCAAGGTTATAAATAGGTATTTTATTTCCACATTTAATAGTATCTTCTTGCTATAAATGTCAATTTAAAGTTCATTAAACATAATGAAAGCAATTAGCTATGTAGAAGTCATTGACTAGAATTTTACTGTTAGAAAGGTAAGTCATATTGAATTTTGTGGGAATACTATCTGGGAATATAAGTCACATAGAAAATTATTATGGACTGGAATTAGTAAATTTTATAATAACTGCTAGACTTATTCTTGTTGTGGAAGATAGTAGGAAAATATTAATTATTTACTAATAAAGTTTAGTTACTAACCCAGGTTTTGTGCATAAAAACAAATCTTGGGGACAGAGCATGGCATAGCAGTAGGGCATTTGCCTTGCACGTGGCTGACCTAGGATGGACCTTGGTTAGATCCCCCAGTGTCCCATATGGTCCCCCAAGCCAGGAATGATTTCTGAGCCTATAGCCAGGAGTAAGCCATGAGCATCACTGGGTGTGTCCCCCCAAAAAACAAACAAACTAAAACAAAACATTGGATGGTAGAACAAAGCATATGTAATTAAACTATACCTTTCATTTGAACTAATTTTGCATTTTAAACTAAAATGTACTCCTAATGATGGTTAATTTCCATATTTTCTTTACAATGCTATCCCTATATCTCTTTATAAACTTAATTATATTAAAAGTTTGGCAAAAATCCCAGGTCAGCTAATTTTTTTCAGATGGAGTTTCATTTACATACTAATTGGAGAATGAATGCAAAGGGTATTTTTGTTTTGGAGGTTTATTCTTTATCGTTTTATATTATATTATATTATATTATATTATATTATATTATATTATATTATATTATATTATATTAATTATATTATATTATAATAATTATTATTTTCATTTAAGTGTTTTGGGACCAAATTCAATGTTTCTCAAGACATTGTCTTGGCTGTGTTCAGGAATCACTCCTGACCCGGTTCAGTCAACCTAAACTGTGTTGGCTATTGAACTTGGTTCTTCCACGTGCCAAGTCAATCACTTTACCTCCTGAACATCTCTTCAGCCAGTTTCTATCTTTTTGTTTGTTTGTTTCCTTTGAACAGCCATCGATGAAAAGATAAAAAGTAATTTTTTGTAATTATGGAGTCATTTATAAGTATGTTTATATCTTGATTTTAAAAGATCTATATATTATTTTGAGAATATGGTATTTTTGCATACCATACTAAAATGTATTGCTTGGGAATTATTTGAAGTTATTCAATGTTATATGACAGTTTTGAACAATACCTTTTTCATCGTAAGTATGCAGTAGCAGGATGAAATATTTGATCATTTTGAAGATAATTTTCTCTTCAAAAATGAAAATTTTCCAGTTTCAAAAATATATAAAATAAAATACAATTTTATCTATTACCATTTATATAAATGAAGTTGTCTAAATCCCCCCTCTTTATTTTTTTGTTGTTTGGGCCACACCTGATGATGCTCAGGGGTTACTCCTGGCTATGCGCTCAGAAATCGCTCCTGTCTTGGGGACTATATGGGACGCCGAGGATAGAACCCAGGTCCATCTTGGTTCAGCTGCATGCAAGACAAACACCCTACTGCTATGCTATTACTCTAGCCCCTGTCTAAAACCTTTAATGTAAAATATAAACCATAACAGTAAGATACATTAGATCTTTATTTTTTAGGATTGAAATATTAGGCATAGTAGTGCTCTAAAAATTTTCTAGGGCCTCTTATAATACTCAAATTGTTTAGGCCTTTCATAAATTTAGGTTTTGAAATTCAAAAAATTAAGGTGACTTGGTTTTATTAGGAACACATTTTGACTAAGCACTCATTAGAATGTACTAATTCAATGACTAGTTATTTTAATCAAAGGCTTCGTCATGGATGTTAACTGGTTTGATTTATATACAGCAATTTGACTGATTATTTTCTTTACAATTAGGCATACTTGGAAATAGAATTTTCTATTTTAACTATTTTATCTCTCATTTCTTCACTAAGACACATGATTCTATAAGATGTTTTTTATGTTTTAGTCATCTCACATAGGAATTTAATTATTTCTATTTCTTGTTCTTGTTGGTAACTTTTCAGGAGAAGCAGTGTTTTCCTTTTTTTTATTCTCTTCTTCCACCAACTCTGCTTATCAAAATTTTAGACCCATTTAACAATATTTTGTATTTATGTCACACTAACAAGATCTAAATTGCATCTAAAAATGATAGTTTCTTTATTTGAAATTCCAAACAATGCTGTATCTCTTTGCTTTTATTTTCCAAAATTTTATAAAAATAATTTATCTGCATTATTATTTTATTTGCTTGTTTACTGTTGCTAATTTATGTTTATTTTGCATTTCTTCTACATTTATTTCACTTCAATTCTCTTTCTGAAGATACTGGATAATTTTGGTAGACTAAGATGTTAAACTCAGCTTAAAATTGTTGTTTTCTTGATTATCCTACTTTGTGGCTTTTGATTCAGCTAAGGACTCAGGTAAAAATTTCTCTCTTTTCTGCTATTCTGTTTATACAATCTCTCACGACCTCAACCTACATTATTTTTGATATCTTTTTTATTACTTCCTCATTATTTTACCTATATTCCTATTAATCTAGTATATCACAATATATTAAATATACTAGAAAAGTTCTGATTATGCAGTTCTTTACTCAGAAACCTTCAGTGTATCTTTAATGTATCCTATATGCCAAGCAAAGTTCTTTATCATGGTTTCTGGTTTATGTCATAATATATCTGCTTATTATCCACATTTTAGCAAACTCTTCATTAGTTATGCTATATGAGCTATTCACTACTTTCTGAATATACTACATGTTCATGTATATATGTATATGCATATGATATACTTTGACAGTTAGCTTTGCACAGGGCATACTTCCAGCTTCATGCTTAGTTATCACTTTTGTTGTTTTTCAGGATATATTGGATATTGAATCCCTTTTGGACACAAATAAGTCTCTTGCCTACCTGCTTTACTTGTCTCTCTGACCCCAGTATTATATATTCTTGTTCCTTTAACTCTGTGTTTCTTAAATGCTTTCAGGTTTACTAACAGAAAAAAATTCTGATTCATATTTGGCTTATTACTAAGAAATATTCTTCCCTAAACAAGTTTTAGCATATAATTTGGATCACAGAAGGCATTCAACAAGTGTTTATAGGATTAGTAAGCAAACAAACTTTTATGAAAGTACCATGAACTTCTAATCTATTAACGATTGAAAAATGTGCAATCACTAAAGAATAACTAAATAAACGTTTTAAAGAGTTCTTGTAAATTTTCTTTTCTTTTATTTTATTTTAAATCAGCACTATCCAGGGGTCAGGGAACCATATTTGGTGCCAGGGATAAGCCAGGGCATGTACAGTTAGTGTTTTATCCACATAGTACCTCTCTAGCCCTGGAAATATTTTTAATGTACCTATGTGCAATCTAATTTTTATAAATGTATGGTTTCAAACTTTCAAATGATTTATTTTATTTAATGGATATTAAATAACAATAATCCAATAAAATTGGATAGAAAAAAAGTGTGCTTATATAATTTAAAAGATAAATCGTAAAAATATCTTCATTTTAAGAAGCTTTTAGAACAGATAACAAAAAGTATATTACCTTCAGGCAAATTATTTTTTATATCTTTGTGTGGCCATATCTCCAAGGCTTTTTTATTTTGTTTCCAATTGACCAGAAATCCCTTCAACATCCAGGTAAAATAATGTTCTTAAATTCTTATTAAATCCAAGATAGAGTCCAATTTTCTTCCTATTTTCTTAAATTTTGAAATCTGTAAATATCTCTACTATATGTTTCTCACACATGTATCACAGAGCATTGTAATTATTTGTTACAAGATATGCCCTTTGCAGTAAATTTTAAGTTATTTAGTCACAGACTTACTTAATTTGTTGCTCGAAGCATAGCAGCACTCCAGTATTTCTCAATATAATGAATGAATAAGAATAATGCATTGATATTGGAGAACTTCACCAAGCTTCATCAACAAAAATGAAAAATACTCTGAATGTTGAATTTGGTGACAGAAAAGGGGAAAAAAGGAGAAAAAAGCATGCATTTACTTATTTAAAAAAAAATTGGGGCCATACCCAGTGATGCTCAGGGGTTACTTCTGGCTATAAATCACTCCTGGCTTGGGTGACCATATATTTGGAATCCAGGGGATTGAACTGTGGTCCGTCTTAGGTCAGCTGCGTGCAAGTCAAACGCCCTACAGCTGCACCATTGTTCCAGCCCCAATCATACATTTACTTTTACTTTTAACCACTGAAAATTTTTAAGCCAAACCTTATTTTATCATTACAGTTGAGCCAAATCATGTGCATCAGTGACTGCTACATTCACACCAGTAATTGCTAAATTGTTACATATTTTTAAACTTGAATCAGATGTATTAAAGCTGAAATTTAGCTTGTCATCATTTTATTGTTACAAAAGTGTTCATTGTTGGGTTTAAGTCATACAATGTACAGCATACTTCAGCATTGCACCCTTTCCATCACCTCACCAATGTCTCCCATTTCCCTCCCACTCTCTACCCCCCTGTACCTGCATTGCTCTATAACAAGCAAATTGCTTCTCTTTCACTCTCTCATTACTTACACATCTCTAAGAAACAAATAGTTTTTGTTTTGTTTTGTTTTTTGTTTTTGGGTCACACCCGACAGCACTCAGAGGTTACTCCTGGCTCTATGCTCAGGAATCACTCCTGGCAGGTTCAGGGGACCATATGGGATGTTGGGATTTGAACCACCGACCTTCTGCATGCAAGCAAACACCTTACCTCCATGCTATCTCTCCGGCCCCACAAATAGTTATTTTTTAAATTTCTGTTTTTAACTTCTAGCAGAACCTGAACAGAGAATAATTAACTCCTAGAGAAAATATCGAATTAGGTCCCAGTCATAATCTCCTCTATAAACTGATAGTAGAGTACAGCTTATGTCTGAACCAAGAATCTTTTTGACTAAAATAATACTAGATATCCTTTTGCACTATTTGGAGGACAGTAAATAGCAAGAATGCCAATAAAATATACAAAAAGTATGATAAAATCATTAAATGAGCCATGAAAAAGATTTGTTCTTCATGTATATGATGTAAAGTTAAATAAATAAATAAATAAATAACCTAATCATATTTAGCTTTACCTGGTATCATATTTATTTGGGTAAATTAAAATACATTCCACTGTATACATGTCCACAAATTAAATGACATTGTTATCAGTCTTTATTTTTACTAACAAATGTATTTTAGGAGGTAGTTTTATTTGCAAGTTCATGATATTTAAATGATGAACAGTGATAGTAGTTTTCGAGAGTTGTGAGTCTTAGAAATAAAACACAATTAACAGAAGCTACTGTGTAATGATATCTGTACTTTATCACCTATTAGATATTTAGTAATGTCAATATTGCTAGTATTATAATTCTTAACAAAAAATAAAAATTAAGCTCTTTATAATATAATGGAAAATATAACAATTATGAGAACAAGACTGATAAAATGAGGATGGGAATTAGAGTCAGTCTATAATATGGAAAAGCTAGAAATGCCCAAGTCTAAACTATAGCAGCAGGGAAATAATTCATGGGACAATATTTTCTTGAGATAGCATATAAATAAACAGGAAATAAAACAGTGCAAAAAGTCATAGAAATGCGGTTTGGGTCGGAGACATAGTATGAAGGTAGGGCATTTGCCTTGCAAGCAGAAAGAGGGTGGTTCAAATCCCAGCATCCCATATGGTCCCTCAAGCCTGCCAGGAGTGATTTTTGAGCATTGAGCGCTGCCGACTATGAACCCCCCCCCCAAAAAATAAAGAACAGAAATGGCATGAGGTTTGCATATTAAAAAGATCTCAGTTTATATAAACTGGGCAATGTTGTACTATATAGTTATTGAAGAATACAAGGTAGTCAAAAATAATGACCAGGTATTTATTTAAATGATTCTCTATAAAGTTACTGTAAATAACTCTGATTTTTGGAAATATGGTATGGATGAGTTACTGATGTGAATGGTGATTAAAAGAAAATAGGGATGGTAACATATATGTAAATGATAATTACATAATGGTAAAAAAGACAAATTATGTGATATTGACATAAAAGGAGCAAAGTCTTTTAGAGAATATGTACCCAGGAATGCAGAGAGACCCTAAGGGTGCAATGTTTCACTCTACTTAGGCATCTTGCTGGTCCCTGCCGCCACTTTGATTGATCTTAGTGTTTTAGAAATGCTTTTGACTGTTATCTACTTGAAGATATAAACTGTATTTCAAAATACAAAGTGAAAAATCAGTTTGAGAAAAATAATAGTTTTCTTTGCTATATTTAATGATCTATAGCATTATCTATTTTCTTTATTAAGAACAAGTTTATCACATTCCTCAAACAGGTTAACCCCTAATATTTTAAAATCAGTTCATCTAATAAATTCCCTAGGCTGGTAAATTCCCATTAGTTTAGATTAATTGGGAACCCTCAGCTTCCAATTTCTCAAATATCAGATAAATTCTAAACAGAAATTTAGTTAGGTGGCCAAATAATTGAATTGAATATAGCAGTAGTGTTTTCAGATAAATCTTCTTTACCAAGACACTGAATGAACAAGCTTTATGTTCAGATGATCTTTCTTATACTGACAATGAATGGGGTTAAGATACCCAGTTTCTCTGTGGTACATATACACAATGGAATATTATGCAGCTGTCAGGAGAAATGAAGTCATGAAATTTTCCTATACATGGATGTACACGGAATCTATTATGCTGAGTGAAATAAGTCAGAGAGAGAGAGAGAGAATAATGCAGAATGGTCTCACTCATCTATGGGTTTTAAGAAAAATGAAAGACATTCTTGCAATAATAATTTTCAGACACAAAAGAGAAAAGAGCTGGAAATTTCAGCTCACCTCAGAAAGCTCACCACAAAGAGTGATGAGTTTAGTTAGAGAAATAACTACATTTGAACTGTCCTAATAATGAGAATATATGAGGGAAATGGAAAGCCTGTTTAGAGTACAGGTGGGGGCTGGGTGGGGAGGAGGGAGACTTGGGACATTGGTGATGGGAATGTTGCACTGGTGATGGGTGGTGTTCTTTACATGACTGAAACCCAAACACAATCATGTATGTAATCAAGGTGTTTAAATAAAATATAAAAAAATTAAAAAAAAAGATGCAGGCTGGGATAGATGGCTCTCATCGCCCCTACTCTGGGGGATTAGCAGCCATCCCACTAATTGCATGCTGGGAGCTTCACGCAAACGCACAATCTACTTTAAATCATTGTTCAGTGTGTCTAATTATACCTTGGAACTTGGCTTAAGTGCAGCTTCGAGGATATTATAAAAAAAAAAAGATGCCCAGTTTCTCTCCTATAAACTGGTCATAGAAGATACAAGAGGGAACATATTAAGAAAAATGAATAACAGGAAATTTAATTCTTTTCTCTTTTGGTTTCAGTGCTCTTTTACATAGAATAGATAATTGGCAAATGTGAAAGTAAACATTATTAGCATGATGATATACTTCTACCATGCAATAAGTAATATGTGATAGAAGAGTTAAATATTCTTGACTATATAAGGTCTGACAGTGAGATCACATTTGTAATTATAGTATAACTTTGGAATTTAAAATAGTTTGGTGCCTTGAGGTAGTTTGCTTATAAAATATTACGCTACAGAAAAGAAGAATAATTTCATGTAAATTAAAGGAGCTGAAGAGCAGTAGAGTAGTATTTCTAAGTGTTTGCTCTTGGAGTACAATTTTGGATAGTATAGGGTCATAACTGCTAATTTTAGTCATGAAACTGGAAAATTTATGTGATCTCTATGTGACTCAATTTATTTTCTGTTGTATAGGTAGAAATTTGGGAAGCAAAGAAATTTTGAAGAAATAAATTTTCTTCCCTGAAGATAGTAAAATAGTTAAGGCACATGATTTAGCATGTACAAGGCCCTGAACTCAATCCTTGACAAATTTTGTGCTCTACCAAAATGTAAAAATAAAAATACGGTACATAGAGAATGTCAAGTAGTAAATTTCAAGTCTACTAGTAGGTTATTTTATCTAATTTGAGTTTAAAACAAACAATAAAAGGCCAGAGAGATAGTGCAACAGATAGGACACTTGTCTGCACACTAACTCCCAACATCCCATATAATTCCCAAACACTGCTAGATGTGATTTTTTATTGCATGTCTAGGAGTAATCTCAAAGAACCAGATGGTATGGCCTCCAAAACAATAATAATAATAATAATAATAATAATAATAATAATAATAACAAAATAGAATATACAATGCATTTTATAGGTAGCCTTGATTTTTGGAACCTCCCATTATTCACTTTATATTAAAGAATTCTCATTTGCATTAGCAAAATTTGTAGCTTATTTTTCATTGTGATTCCATTTTTTATTTACCAACATTTTTTTCTAAAAAAAATAAAAGGATATTTATTTGCTAGAGCTGCTATAATGAGTGTCATGGAAGATATAGCTGATGGAAGGGTTTTTAAATATAATTTCCCTTTTACCATGAAACATTTACATGATTCCAGATAGTTGTATTAGATAGGTACATAAAGTAAACATTTACTAAAAATAGATCATGAATAAATATATTTAAGATGGCCTCCAAATTTAGTTATGCAACCCTATAGGGCAGGGGTCTTCAAACTTTTTAAAGTGGGGGCCAGATTACGGTCCCTTAGAGAGCTGGAGGGCCAGACTATATGAGCTACTAATTTCTACTCACACTGCACATATTTTATATAAATAAAATAAAAATCATTTATAAATAAACAGATCATGCACCAGTATTTCAATGGGAACTGTGGGCCTGCTTTTGGCTAATGAGATGGTCAATGTCCAGTTCCATATTTGTCACTGCCAGCCGTAACAAGTGATGCAAGTGGGCATCAGTTAATCTTGATCTGGTTGGAGATTTCAGATGTTTCATTCTTGAAAAAGTCTGTCCACAGGCATAAGTGCTACCAAAGATGGTTACCATTTTGAGTGCATGGTTCCTGATATTTGGATATGTCTCAGAGTGGAGAGATGCATAGAAATTCAACAGGTTACTTGACTTAAATGCGTCTTTCAAAGACTCAAAATTCTGCAGTTCAGCCAGTTCCATTTGGTAAATTGTAAGGACATTTTCAATCTCAACAGAAAATGGGTTACGAAAAAGCTGTATGTCCTGTTTATGGAGATGAAGCTCTTTGAATCTAAATTGAAACTCCTTTTGCAACAATTCTAGTGAAGCCAGACATGTTTCCTTTGGGAATGCAACCAATGGTTTGTCCGCTGACAGGTTTTGAGTTGTTGGGAGATGACTGAAGTTTTCCTCCTGTACTTGTTAGATGAGAAGGCATAATTTTACTTCAGATGCTTTCACATGTGATGCCATATCACAGGTGAGCTTCCCCTTGCCTTGAAGTTGCAGATTGAAACTGTTGAGTAGCTCTGTTATATCTGTCAAAAAGGCAAGGTGCCATTTCCATTCTGCATCATTGAGCTCTGGTACTTCTTGGGTTTTTGAAAGTAGAAAAGCTGTAATCTGCGGAAGTAAGTCATAGAAACATTTCAAAACTCTCCCTCTACTCAGCCAAGGGACTTCTGTGTGGTACAGAACATCTTCATGGGCAACATTTACCTCAGATAGAAATTCCTAAAATTGTCTGTGGTTTAGTGCTTGAGTTCTAATATAATTAACACAAGATACCACAATTTTCATAACAGAGTCCCACTTCAGTGATTTACAACACAGTGCTTGTTGGTGGATGAGGCAGTGTATGGCAATTGGATGAGGACGGTTATGTTTGTCCCTTGTGTAATGTGAGCAATTACTCCTCTCTAAGACCCCACCATGCTAGGAGCACCATCAGTTGTTACACTGACTAGTTTAACCCAGTCCAGCTCCAAACCATTCACAGTTTGGCAAACCTTTTCAAATATATCCACTCCTGTGGTTGTACCTTTGATACTTTGCAGTGTGGCAAGCTCTTCTGTGACTTCAAAATACTCATTTGTCCCACGCATATAAATGAGAAGTTGGGCAGAATCACTAACATCATTGCTTTCGTCGAGTGCCAAGGAAAAATAGCAAAGTTTTCCAAATGGTGCAGCAAATTTTCTCCCACTTCTTCAATCCTTCATGTCATTGTAACTCTTGAAAGGCTCACTGTACTAAATAAATCGGCCTTCTCTGGACACATCTCTTTGGCAACAGAAATAAGGCATTCTTTAACAAATTCTCCCTCCACAAATGGTTTGCCATTGCACGATATTAGCTTGGCAACTTGAAAACTTGCCCGCAGTGAGGAAGTATTTAACTGCTTCTGCTTCACAAAAGTATTTTGCTGAGTCATCAGTGTATGTTTCAGTTGTAATATTTTATCTTTTCTCACTTCTCCAACCAAACAATCATATTTATCTTTATGTTGAGTTTGATAGTGGCATCGCAAATTGTATTCTTTGAACACAGCAACTATATTCTGGCATATCAGACACACAGCTTTTTCTTTGTACCACATAAAAAAGTAATCATAAGTCCACTGTTCTTTGAATATCCTACACTCGCCATCAATTTTTCTTTTTCTTGACATCATTGTTTCCTAGGGATTCCAAACTGATATTAGTGAAATACAAATATGTGCCTATATATACACACAGTGTATGAACCCCCATTAGTCTCTGATGTGAACACTTACCCCTTGCAGGCTTTTCTAAACAGACCAGCTCAGTCCCTGATAGTTCAGTTATATCTCCCTATATAATGCCCAAATTGATATGTTCGGAATCAGCATGTGAATACTGAAAAGGAATCGTAAAATGCATATAAAATTTTCAATGTAACCCCTTTAAAAATGCTTCAGCATCGAACCCCTAATTTTCCACATGGGCAATTTAGCACCAAACCCCTAACCTCCCAACTACCGCCCACCCCCTAACTTTGATTTCAGCACTGAACATCTCACCACCCCCAAAGGGGAATTTTCATATGAGTCACCCACAGCCCAATTGGGCAGAACCCGTATCAGGCAAAAATTTATTTCTATGGCACTTTTGACCGACCTTTGGCAGTGGAGGGAGTGGAGGAAAACCTCGCTGACAGGCAGGCACAGCACACAGACACCACGTTGTCTGGGGGTGGAGCTGGAACCTTTTTACATCATATAGTCACCTTTTTACATCATATAGTCACCCAAAGTTGCCCTCCAGTGACATCATTAGCAATGCGCGCCAAGTGCCAGGTGCAAGGGCGTATCAGTGTCCCTCTCAACACCACCCTCACGCCCACCCTCCCAGCACACAACATGCCGTGGGTGGAGGTGGTTGATGCGTGGGCGGAGGTGGTTGACGTCATTCCTGAGAAACTGTGACACTGAGTGTATATGCTGGCAGAAATCTTGGCAACCAAACAGCGCTCACTGCTGGCAGGCCAGTTCAGACTCCTCTTCGGGCTGCATGTGGCCCTCGGGCCATAATTTGAAGACCCCTGCTATAGGGGGTTGTAACTCATAATTTAAACCTCTAAAGTTTAGACAATGGCAGATTTGTTTTCTCACAGTTACAAAGACTAATTGTCCAAAATCACAATGTTAGCGGACTTGGTTTTTATTTTTTTCAGGAATCTTAGATTAAGCTTGCACATGTCTTATTTGTAGTTTTCTCTGTGTGTGCACTCCAGCCCTGTTCATCTTTGTATACCCTAAAGTCTTTTTATAAAGCTATCAATCAGATTGAATTAGAGCCCTCCTAAGGGTCTTATTTTAAACTTATTACCTCATTGAAGGTCCTATATCTAATTTCATCAGTATAATTTGAAGGAGATATTGGTGGTTGTTGTAATTGCAACATGTGTGTTTTAAATGGTCAACACAGAGCCAAATATTATAGTTTTGTAAGATGAATGAGGCCAGTATCTTGTGCCAGGCCTGTATCTGAAGTGGCTAATGCCTCTTGGTCAGAAGGTAAACCTGCAAAATATGCTGTTTCCTCTACTCATTGGCCTGCTTGTGTGTAGATTAGACCTGTCCAAACTCATTTTTTAATATATGTCCTCTCTCTGAATTTAAAGTAGATTATTGTGAGTTTTGATCATTGAATAACAGGCTGCTGCACAAAATTTATGCTAAGGGATAATCTTTTACTAAATAACCTTATTAATAAAAGTGTCACTTATTTTGATATTTTTAATTTTTTAATGTGGACCATTGAATACCACCCACTGATTTGAAACCCCAAGGCACTGGATTTAGTCTATTCATTAAACATAACATCTTCCATCAGAGGAAACAGTGCCACTTTATCTGGATTTTTTTATTTGGTGGATGCTAGTGTTTTGAACACAGGTGTCATGTATGTTGTACTGATTTGTAAAAAAGTAGCATATTCACAGTGTAGCATATTCTCTATCAACTTCACCCTCTTATCACCTGCTACTTAGTAACATGCCAACTATAGAAACAGCCACAATTGTCTGTAACATTTTTAGGATCCAAGCCTCTACCAGGAAAGACCTACCACTGCTCTGACATTGACTTACTCCAAAGAGTGCCCTCAAAACCTAGATGACTTAGCAACAGCCTGCTTGCAGGGCAGATTGCTCCACATCTAATGGTGTGCTGAAACTAGAGGATGCTCCACATCAGCCTGACTTTGATGAAAGAAATGCATAGAATCCAGAATCTTTAAATATAGGAACCTGATACCAACAACAGCTAAAATTTTTAAAAAGTTTCACCAGGACTACGGAGAATGATTCAGGTTGGACAGACTGATTGGCCTGGAGCCCATAGTCGGTCTTATGCCAATAAACTTAGGGGGTGAGGTCTTGTAATTAAGCCAAGAATTTTGTTTTTCCGTTTTCCCCATATTTTTCTGGACCTATGCAAACAAGGGCGATTGCCACTGTCACGCCTTTACAATTTTTTTAACCCTTATCCTTTAAGAAAAAAATAATTTACTGAACTTAAAAACAAATAACTGTAGTAGAATGCCTGTCTCGAATACAGGCACGGGATGGAAAGTGGGAGGGCAGCATTGGGAGGGGGGAATGTTACACTGGTGAAGGGGGATATTCTGTTTGTGGCTGTAAGCCAACTATAATCATGCTTGTAATCATGGTACTTTATAAAAAAAAAAGAAAAAATATATAAAAAAGAGAAGATAACACTTGGGGTCTAGACAGTGTGCTGCTAAATAACAACTGAATAAAATATTAACTCAAAGAAGAAAAAAATTATGCAGATGAGAACTGTTATAGAACTTTCAAAAGGTTATAGTAAAAAAAAATAAAGAAAAATAGTCCAACCAAGAAAACTCTCCCTAGCAAAATTAAAGGAGATATGAAGATTTCCAAACAAGCAAAAACTAGTTTGTTATGAATAAGTAGTCTTATAAGGACTGTGAAATGACACTAACAGTGTTGCATAATAAGGAGATCAATTCAACAAGAGGACTAACTTCTAGAAATATGTAACTACTAAACATGTAACACATCCTAGGTGTGGAAATGGGTATAGAAATAACAACTATTATATATTATAGACTTTTATAACAGACCAAAGACCAGAAAGTGTATAGAAGAAAATGTAGGTAGAACACTACATGACATTGAGACTAATGGCGTCTTCAAGGAGGAAACACCACTGCCCAAACAAGTGGAAGTAGAAATAAACAAATGGGATTACATTAAACTAAGAATCTTCTTCACCTCAAAGTACATCATGACTAGGACACAAAGGCCACCCGCAGGAAAAGCTATTCACCAACACCCATCAGTTAAGGAGCTAATATCTAAGATATACAAGTTACTGACAGAAATTAAGAAGAAAACAAAACTAACCCCATAAAAATGGAGAAAAGAAAAGCACAGATATATGCTCAAAGAATAAATACAAATGACCAAAAGGCACATGAAAAATTGTTTCATATCACTAACCACCAGGGAGATACAAATCAAAACTACAATGAGGTATCACCTCATGCCACAGATACTGGTACCATCACAAAGAACAAGAACAGAAGAAAGAAATTCTTACTCACTGCTGGTAGGAATGCCATCTTTCAGGAAAACAATACTGATATTCCTCAAATAAAATGGAAATTGATCTCCCATATGATCTAGCAATACCACTCTTAAGGATAAACCTAGGAACAGAAAAACACAGTACAAAAATGCCCTCTGTACCCCTATGTTTATTACAGCACTATTTACAATAGTGAGTATCTAGAAAAATGTCAGTTGTCCAACAACAGATGAGTGGCTAAAGTAACTGTGGTACAAAATGGAATACTATGTAGTCATCAGGAAAAAATCAAGTCATGAATGGACATGGAAACTATTATGCTGAGTTAAATCAGTCAGTGGTAGAGAGAGAGAGAGACATAGAATAGTCTCACTCATTTGTGGGTTTTAAAAAATATAAGAGACAATATGATAATAGTGCTCAGAGACAATAGAGGTGAGAGCTGGAAGGACCAGCCCATGATTTGAAGCTTACTTCAAGATGTGATGACACAGAGAAATAACTACAACTAGCAACTATCATGATAACAATAGTGATTGTTAATAAAAAATGCCTGGAAATGTTCAATGGAACATACTATATGATGCTGGAGGATCAAATAAAATTAAGTATTTCTCCAGTTTGAATTTTTAGATATAGAGAACACAGTGAAAGTTGTCAGAGATCTGGAGTCAAGAGAAGGAAATAGGTGGATAAAATGGGCGATTGAAACCAAATGTATAACTTTCTGAAAATAATTTTGGGAATACAGCATACAGTTTGTGACTAGAGCTAATGCCACACTGCACAGATTTAATGAAAAAATCGTTACCAACAATTTATTCATATATTTTCTAACAAAATGAATATATTAATTAATGATAACTCAAAAATAAATGTTAAAATTGTAAAGCAAAAATGCATTAATATTGAGGTGAATTAAGTCAGGAATGGCTAATCCTGAATTCAAGCTCAGTGACAATCTCAAATTTTGATATTCAGTCTAGATGTAGAGATTAGGGATGATAAACAATGCAATTAAGTCAAATATTTGGATTAGGCAACCTATTAAAGGCAACTCAAACATTGACATAGTGAATAAGTTGATCCATAAATCAAAAGTACTGTAATTAGCAGTACTCTTAAAGGACTTTAACCAGTTGTCAACAACATCTATGTGCTGTTGCTATGGACAGTATTCTAAACTTTACTTTTCAATCCAAAAAAAATTATATTATAAATTATATTATAAACTGTAACATGTTTCCTCTTCAAAACAATTCTCTGTTTTTTCTAACAATATAAACTTTGAGCAAATGTTGAAATGTTCTGTTATCTATGATTGTCACTATGGGAGATACAAATTAAATTAAAACGGGGTCAACTTGAAGAATAATATCTTTTTCTAGTTAGAAAACTCTGGGGTCATAGCCAAAGTACAAGCAGGTAGGTTGCTTGCCTTGCTCAAAGCCAACCTGGGCTCTATCCCTCCACTCACATGGTTTCTGAGAAACCCTCCATGAGTGATTATTGAATATACTGTTTGGAGTAAGCCTTGAGCACTACTGAGTGTATCCCCAAAACTAACAACAAAAGAAAATCTGAGGTGTGGAGCTGGAGCAGTGGTTCAAGTGATAGGGTGTTTGCTTTGCATGCGCTAATCTAGGAAGGACTGTAGTTCGATCCCCCAGCGTCCCATATGGTACCCTTAGCCAGGGGCGATTTCTGAGCAAATAGCCAGGAATAACCCCTGAGCATGGCCGGATATGGCCCCAAAACCAAAGAAAAAAAAAAAAGCAAAGAAAATCTTAGGTGCATTGTCTATGTAATTTTCTTTATATCCTTAATTAAATATGCGTTATAAACAGAAGTTTAAGTGCTAAGGATATATTGCTATGTAAGATTCAGTTTATGCATAAATGTTTTCTCATATAAAATCCCTAAGCCCACTACTAGAGATGTTCAATCTTAAAATCCTATGCTCTTTAATGGCCTCATAAATGAAGAATACCACACCCAATGGAGATAGAAAAAGAAAAAAGTAAATTATGTTTTCTACTCTTTTGCAGGAACAAATTAATTCAGTACAATTTATTGGCCTTGGAAAGTGGAATGAAACATTTTTAACTACCTTTTTGTTAGTTTAATGTTTATTTTAATTATGTGTGGGTTTTATATGCCCTTTATTATTTTTATTTTTATTTTTTTAAATTTTATTGACGACAAAGATGCAAAGAAAGCACAAGGTGAAGTTACAGTGGGAAGACAATCACCCATAAACAGAATTCTCAAAGAAATCCTCTTGCTGACACCTTAATTTTGAATTTTCAGCCAAAAAAATTTAAGAAAACTAAAACAAAATACATGCACATTTACTTTGTCCCTCGAGCCCCCAGATTGTAGTACATTATAACATTTCTTAGCAGTACACAAAGCAATCCAAAGTCACAAAATTTATGCAACTCCTTTAACATTAAAGGCTATAGTATTGTTTACACAGTTGATCATAGTACATTTTTTCATTAAGGATGAGTCAAAGAAGCACAGCAAAGATGGAGTTAGTGTGGGAATTGTTTGCATAGGCCCAGCAAAATATAGAGGACATGGAAAAGAAAAGCCTTGGCCTAAAAACAAGGAGACCTTACCCCTGAATTTTTCTGGCATAAGACCAAATCTAGGCTCCTGGCATATTAGGTTGTCCAACCCAAATCATTGTCTGTAGTGCCAATACACTTATTTTTTCACACAGTCACTGTTGTTAGTGTCAGGTTTGTGTAGTCAAGGATCTTGGATATGTCCATATCTTGTATAAAAGTCAGAATGATGTGGAGCCCTTTATTTTTTTTAAATATTTGTGAATTTAACATTTTTTAATCTAAGAATGGCCTGCTTTTGCTGACATCCATGTATTGTGAAGTCATTGACCCAATGTCAGTAAAACATGTCCTATGAAATATTTTATTAGAAGTGAATATTCATTTACAAAAATTGCTCCCCATTTTCTTGGTGTCTATAAAAGTACTTACATTTTGTATGAAAGTTAGTATGGTGTTAGGGTGAAGAATAAAGTTTTGAAACTCAACACAGCAAATTGTTATGTGCAAAGATGGAAGCCGATACATTTGTCTTATTAGCACCATGCCCACTACTAAGTTAACCTGCCATAGGCAACTGAAAAACTGTAAAGGTCAATTCTTTCTGCCTGTAGGTAATATAGTGGTTTGAGCCCTCAAAATATTTTCACTCCAACTAGGATATTTTAAGTAGAATAAGTGGGTAGTAGTATAATACTAAAAGGTTAAGTGGATTGAAAATGAGTCTTGCAATTTTTTCAATTGAACAGAAAAAATATCCTGTAGCTTTAACGGAGGTTATGACTCGAGACATGGTTCAACCATGTGATAGCCAGGATTATAAAAATAATAGCACAAATAGGGCAATTAAATATAGACACTAACAGCTTCAAACCTCAAGAGGAAAGAAAACGGCTTTGTTTTTCTTTTTAAAACACTCAGGTGAAGTTATTTAAATTAGAATAAGAGCCTGTTTTGAATAGTTAGAGAGGTTTAAAAATTCATAAGACTAACTAATTATAATTATTTCTCTCCTCAAAGGAGTCCTATTCTAAGCTGCTGTGTCAGTATTAGGAAGTGTTCTTACTAAATCATTAAAAGACCAGTTAAGAAAGATTTGTCCTTAGAACACAGTTGAAGAAACACCTAAATATATATGTCTCTGAAGCATAATTTTATGCTTTATGTCTCTGTCACTTCACTTTATAATTCTTGGGCTCCAATGAACCCGTATCATTCTTCAATACTAATGATCACCCTGGCTTTCCTTGAGTTCTTTGAAGATACAGTGTAGTGTGTGAAGACAGGAAGTTTATTCTTAACTGGAGAAATTAGCACTAACACTAAAGAGAGCTCCACTCTTTGTCAATGAGAACACCTTGGAGGGGTAAAAATGAACACTGAAATACGCTTGTCCAAGTGGGAAGAGAAAAACAAAGGTGTGGTTAGATATTATAACAGTAGGTTAGGGGTATGAAAAATAATAAGAATTTGAGATTTTAAATAAATGGACTTTGAAAACAAATTTTCAATTGTTTCTATAATGGTTACTTAATGTTGGATAATTTAAAGTAAGGCAAAAAAAAAAGCTTTTATTAAATTTTTGCTCTAGGGAAGTGTTACATAATGGTATGTCAATAAAATATAGAGATTATTATGAAACAAACAACTATGTGGAAATATCTTTTTGTTTTCTATTTCCTTTTGTTATGCATATCTAGAAATCCTAAAACTATGATGCTAATGTGGATCTTCAGAGATATTCTAGGAATTTAAGATCATACTGCAAAGTGTCTATACACTTAAGTTAATAAAAGAAGTTATTAAAAGTGTTAAATTGCCTCATGTAAAACTAATGATGTATATAATTTAATTTACAGAACTTCTTTCAAATAGTTAGCAACCTTCTAGATGAAGAAAATAAGGAAAAATGGGAAGATGCACAGCAGGTAAGTTAGATATTTTTTGAAGATGTTATGTTAGATGTTATAAAAATAAGTTGACCAAATAATATGTGAAGATTGATGACTTACTAATCTAAAAGCATAATAGTTTTAAATAGTTTGTTCTTTATATTATGCTAACTTATAGAAAGCAAAATATATTAAATCATAAAAACTTGTGTAACTAGTAATAAAAATTAATATAAACAAACATCTAAGCAACATCACTTTAAGGTAATAATATTTAATAGCATAAGTCTTGTCATCAGCTATCTTTCTTATATGTAGGTTATGAAAAAGATATATAAAAATATATATGTAACACATCTTACTCTATACATTGCTTTTGTAAACCAAAGTCAACATGATGAGTAAATTATTCACATTTACTAAAATACTGTGCATTTTTCTTATATTTATGTATATGCACATTTTTAATCATATACAAGAATAAAAATGGGTGCATTTTTTGCAATTCTTGGATAGAAATAAATTGTATTTGATGTATTAATGAAATGTGTTTTTCCTGCTACGTAACATAACTGATCTTAGTATTTTAAAAAATACTAACAATTATATATATATAAACACAAGGCTAGTAATTATTTTCCTCAAGTATAGAATATCATAGTTTAAGAAAGCAAGTATAATTTTTGACTTATAATTACTAATAAATTTTTTCTCTCAAGAATTTAAAATGATGGGCCAGAGCAGTGGTGCAAGCAGTAGGGTGTTTACCTTCCACACTCTGAACCAAGGATGGACTGAAGTTCGATCCCCTGGCATCCCATATGGTCCCCCATGCCAGGACTGATTTCTGTGTGCATTGCCAGGAGTAATCCCTGAGATTCATCCAAAAACCAAAACAAATATCTTAAATGAATATTGCAATCTTAAAAATAAATATTTACTGTGATTGAAGTGAATTATGTTCAAATCCTTTATTTCTATTTATTCCTATTATAACATAGACTTTAAAAAGAGGCCATTTGGGGTTTACCTCATTATTAGGATAAATTATGAGTTTTTAAATATATCAAGGAAAAATACACCTTCAAAAAATGTAATATAAAATATAGTACTGTATGCATTTGGAAAATTAGCTAAATAAAATGGTGAATTTTTGTCTCAGAGTTTGAGTAATAAAAAGTCATTTCAGAATTTGTTAGCTATATATCAGTTGCAAACTATGTTTTAAATATAATACAAAATTATATATTAGAGTAAAAAATAAATAAATAAAATGAAATATATAGAACTAGATATTCTTTGTTTATTCTTCTTGTTGGGATTGATAAGAACACTATATTCAGGAGTAAATCATTATAATTTATGTGGTCTTATAATAAAAATGTTCATGTCTATACTATGAGTATCCAGACTGTTGTTAGTAAGCCAAATCTATTTTGACATTGGTGTATAAACAAAATTTAGGAATATTATCATATAGCTATATGCTATATGCTAATATATATAATATATAGCTAATATATGCTATATAGCTAATGCTATATGTAAGCTAATATGCTAATATATTAAACAATGAGCTATAGAACCAATAAAACTTAAAATGTCTACTATCTCATTTAGACATTTTTTGCCATATTGCTTTCTACTATTAGGGAAACATAATATTAATAAAAATAAGTTCATTGACTGATTACTTGAATAAAAGATGGAAGAAATACAGTTTTATTATTAAGTATCAAACCAAAAAGTGATGCACATCACAATCTGCTAAGAGGTTGCAGAATAAAGAAAACTCACCCTTTGGCTAGTAAAGTGTATATAGAATATATTACAACAAGTGGCATGTATTATCAATAATAATAACATGAAGTAAATAGCATGATTTGTCAAATAAATTTTATTCTAAATTTTATTCTAAACACACTAGCCAACTAACTACAGTTACCGTCTTCATAATTAATTGATTTTATACAAAGCAAAAAAGAAGAGACTGATGTGTTAATGTTGAAGGTATAACTTAGCCTACAAAATTTCAACTTTTACCCATCAGCAGACAAATTACCTTAATTATTGCATTTTAGGAGAAATATTTATACATTTTAGCTTTAAAAATATTTGTACACATTTTTAAAATAAAAGAAAATAATTTATCATTTGTGCTGTTCCAAGTATAAAATATATATTGCATAGAATTGTTGCTATTCTATGAGTGAGAGGACAAGTTAGAGAAAGAAATCTCTGATTTTCAATAGAATGAATAGAACTTTTTGTTGTTGTTGTTGTTGTTGTTATTGTTCTTTCTGATTTGTTTTGTTTTTGCCCCACACCCGGTGACGCTCAGGTGTTACTCCTGAAAATCGCTCCTGGCTTGGGAGACCATATGGGATGCCTGGGATGGAACCAGGTCCGTCCTAAATCAGCTGCTTGCAAGACAAACGCCTTATCACTGCGCTATAGCTCAGGCCCCCGGAACTTTATTATTTTATTTTTTTGTCATTGGGCCACATCCGGTGACCTCATGGGTTACTCCTGGCTATGCGCTCAGAAATCACTCCTGGCTTATGGGACCATATGGGACGCGGGATGATCTAACCGAGTCCATCCTAGGCTAGCACGGGCAAGGCAGACGCCTTACCCTGTATGCCACCGCTCCAGTCTTGGAACATTTTATTTTTGATTAATATTTATTGAAAACTCATTCACAATTATACATATGCACACACCAAAAAATAATATGTCTGCTGCTAACAGGAAGCTTTGAGATGAACAACAAAATTCATATTTAATAATTGATCAATAGATTAGAGTTAGTAATCCTCAACAAATCTTTGGAACTGTAAACTGTTTACATGTCATATATTTCTAGATATAATAATATTTGTTCAAGATGGAGACTATGTAGGGTAAGACCATTATGCATTCTTTGAACCTAAACTTTTGATGTCACCACAACAAACTCTTGTGCTGCCCACCCATCCTGAACAACTTGTTTCCTTCCCACAGCCTTTACATACAGCTCTTGTGTTTTCACTAAACAGAGTTGTTTCTTTCTATGTACTAGGCTTTGTTAATACGAAATCATTTATCTCTCAAATCCACTTAAATGTTTTTATGAGTAAAAGATGTTGTGACACTAACTGGATAAAAAATGAGTATAGATTCAAGATACTTTATGTTCTTACCTGGTTATATACTGTAGTCCAGCTTTATAATTTTCATTCAGTTTACATGGTAAAATTCCTATGACCTTGTAAAAGGTTCCACCATGAGAACTATTACTAGAAAAGAAGTCCTTAAGAAAATAACTTGTGTATTGTGACTAGGAATATGGTATTGATTTGTTTGTCAATACATGTAAAATACTTACATTAGAGCAATTAGATTCTAAAATTGTAGCTAAAATTACTATACATGTAGTGCTAGTATAATTATTAAAATGTGTCTTGATAAATTTAAGATTTACTTAATAGTTTATAAATTATTTGGAAATCATTTTTCTCCCAGGGTCTGATGAATATATGACAAGCAAAAAAAATAATGAAATCAATTTCTGTATTTGCAGTTGTATTTAAATCTATAACATTAATTACATACTAATTTTAACTAACAGTATGTTTTAAAGCTATTTAAAATAAAGATATTTTTCTTTTTTTCTTTTATAAATTTTTAAACACCATAATTACAAGCATTATTGTAGTTGGGTTTCAGTCATTTTAAATTTGTTTTAAATCATAGAATATTAACGACTGCTAACATTACTTTCAGAGTTATTTCTCTATGACACCTGGTATCATCTCAATTATTAGGTAGAAATTATACAACGTTAATAGTCACAGAAATTTCTTTAAATCAATTGAGCTAAATTGTGATACCACTATGTAATTTTAAAATCTAACTTACATATCTCATTATGTAGAAAATTTATTCCACTTAATCTTATTTTTTATTTTTGTAGATTTATCCAGGTTCCATAGAGTTAATGCAGGTGATTGAAGATTTTATACATATTGTTGGAATGGGGATGATGGACTTTCAAAATTCATACTTAATGACTGGAAATGTAGGTAAGAAATAGAATTATTTTTCAAAATTTCACTGAAATTAAAAAATGTTGCAAGTAGCTGTGACATATATTTCTAAGTATAATGTCCATTACATATATATAAGTACATATGTTACATACGTTATAGATAATTCATGTCTGATTTTCAGGCAAACTCAACTATAGTACATACTCACACAAATACACACTTGCATGTATTCGTATGTTTGCTTGTGAATGCAATAGAAATACTGATATTGGATTCCACAGCAGTTCCAATGGGTCCAATCAATGGAGTGATAGTAAAGTAAAAAAAAAGATAGACAAGGAGAGACAGTAAAGAAAGCGGCTAATAAACAATTTTTCATTAGAATAGAAGATAGTAGGCTAATATGTTAGAAAAACTTCTTGCTGGCATGGTCCAAATAAGTAAGTCCATTTATAGAAAGAAAAGGTTGAGAATCCATGTCTATCAAGGATATATGCCTATATTTCTCTTTCTGTGTGGTGTCTTTATTTGCTTTTGGAATCAGGATGATATTGACTTCACAGAAACTATTTGGGAGGGTTTTTGTTTTTGTTTTTTTTTTTCAGTTTCCTGGAAGAGCTTGAAGAGGGTTGGTGATAGATTCTCTCTAAAGGTTTGAAATAGTTCACTAGTGAATCCATCTTGACCTCTGTTTTTATTTTTGGGAAGCCTTTGATTACCCTTTCAATTTCCTCTCTATGAATAGGTCTGATCAGATATTCTAGATCATTTTTGGTCAATCTTGGAAGGTAGTAGGAGTCCAAAACTACATTAATTTCTTCCAGATTCTCTTGTTTGTGACATGGAGATTATTAAAGTAGTCTTTAAATTTCTGTAGTGTCTGAAGTGACCTCCCCTTTTCATTTCTGATTCTGCTTATTAATTTTCTCTCTATCCCATTTTTTTGAATCTTATTTATTTTTTCAAAGAATCAACTCTTGCTTTCATTGATCTTTTGGATCACTTATTAGATGTCCATTTCATTAATATCTGCTCTAAGTTTTATTATTTCCTTCTTATTTTGGCTCATGTTTTGCTCCTTTTCTAATTTCTTAAGCTGTGCCATTAAGTTATTTATGTAGGCCTTTTCTTCATTTTCTTATGAAAGCCTGTAAAGTTAAAAAATCCCTCTTAATAATCACTTTTGTTGTGACCCACAGATTCTGATAATTTATATCTCCTTATTTGTTTCTAGAATTTTGATTTCCTCTTTGGATTTTGTTCAGTAGTGAATTGTTTAATTTTCAAGTTTTAAAGTCATTTATTCATAGCTGTTTGTAATTCACCTCTGTTTTCAGTGCTTTATTGTCTACAAAGATAGCAAAAGCAATTTCTGTCCTCTTGAATTTATGGAGGTTTTATGGACCAGCCTGTGTTCTATCTTGGAGAATGTCCCAAGTATATTAGAGAAGAATGTGCATCAAGATTTCAGGGGCTGTATATATCTATTAAGCCACTCTCTTCTATATCTTCCTTCAGAGCCAGTATATCTCTGTTAAAATTTAGTCTAATTAATCTATCAAGGGGTGATAAGACAGTATTGAAGTTTCCACTATTATTTTGTTAAAATTATGTCTTCATGTTTATCAGGAGTTGTTTTAAATATTTTGTTGAGTCACCATTGGTGCATATATGTTTAGAAGTGTAATTACTTGGAGCCGGAGAGATAACAGTGAAAGGGCATTTGCTTGCACTCAGCCAACCCAGGACAGAGCTGGGTTTAATTTCCAGAATCCCATATGATAACCCTGCCTTCCAGGAGGAATTTGTGAGCCCAGAATCAGGAGTAACACCTGAGCACCAGCTGGTGTGGCTCAAATATAAACAATAAAAAAGTGTAGGGACTCGAGTGGTGGAGCTAGAGGTAATGCCTTGCAAGTGCTAGCAGAGGACAGACCATGGTTCGATCCCCAGCGTCCTGTATAATTCCATAAGCCAAAAGTGATTTCTCAGTGCATAGCCAGGAGTAACCCCTGAGCATCACCAGGTATGGCCAAAACAAAACAAAACAAACAAAAAGAGAATGCCTATCTCTGTCTTTCATAAACTTTTTAAGCCTAAATCCGTATCATCAGATATTAGCATGGCCACCCTAGACTTTTGAAAGGAATTGTTTGCTTTGACTCTTCAGATGTGTTTCTTACAGGCAGCAAAATATTGTATCCATTTATTTTTTGATCTACTTTGCCACTCTGTCCTATCTTTTTTATTTAATTTATTTGAGAGAAACTATTGTGATCTACAAAGACCTTCATAATTGAATTTCGGATATTTTCAGATATATAGTTAATCAGGTCTATTCCCACCACCAGTGTTGACTTCCTCCACCAATGATTTCTAAGTGCATCCTATACCACTACACTTTGCCCCCTGTACTGCCAGCATAACAGGCCCATTTAAGTTTAGATTGTGAAAGTTTAGGTCTCTTGATTTTATTTTTGTTGACTTTGTCTTGGATATTTAGTTATGCCCTTTCTTTTTTTGATCAATACATTTGAGATCACTTGGTCCCTAGCCCTCATCCTTTCTTTTTTCTTTTCTTCTTTATTTTATTAAAAAATGCAGAAAATAATACAGTAAAACAGAGTAATAAGGTTCCCAGAGTTCTATAAAAAGGCAGGACCCCCTATTTAAAAGAGAAAAAAAAAGTAGAAAGAAGAGAAAGAATCCTTAAGGATGTTGCAAAGGCAAAACAAAAGTTGGAGAAAATAGAAAGGAGAAACCATTGGCCTATAAATAGGGAGACCTACCCATGAAGAATCCTTCCATAAGACTAACTACAGGCTCCAGGCATACTAAGTAATCTAATCCCCAAATTTGTCTCATGGTCCCAGTAAAACTTTTAGGACCTCAATCATGGTGGTCACAATCAGGTTTCTAAAATTAGAGATCTTACATTTTGCACAGATCCTATTCAAAGTCTGGGTGTCATGAAACGTCCTTTGGTTTCATCTCACTATTTGGTGGTGATTAAACCTGCCCTGAAAGCAAGTTGTTGCTGTTCCAAGTCAGCAAGGTGTCATAAGAATATACTCTGGAGCAAATTGGGGGCCAAACAGCATTAAAGCCTTCCCTTGTAGAAGTTCTTCTATTCTTGGTGATGATGCAGAAAACTCTGCCAGTTCCAAAGATAGGATCCAAGATTCCGGGTGAAAGACCAATGTCTGATCAATTGAAGCCTGTCAAGTCGTGACAAATGTTCAAGGTGAAGGCACACCTGCAATAAAAAAAAATTTGAGTTCCTATCCATATTAGATACGAACTTAATTTCTATACAAATGGTTTCCCATTTTATATGCCACATGATAATACTGCTGAATATGGGGGTAAAAATAATAAGCTAAACAATTCCTATACCTTGTTCTAACACTAACTCAGAACCCAAGAGAACTGTATTTAATAAAATTTTCTACTAAGCAAATCCTCAAAAGGTACTTGGAAAACTACATCTAAATAAAAATGTACACAATAAGAACCATACCTATTAAGGAAATACATCTAAAGAAATATAAGAAGAAAATATAATATCGCCTTTAGAAATTGTTGGGGGAATAAAATTCAGCCTGTGATATGGTCTTGTGAAGTCTGAAAACAGCTCCCAGCATTCACCAATCAGGAAATATCCTTGAGCTGAGTGTCTCTCAAAAGCCAAATTAGATAGCAAGCAACATCCAAAGTATATGGAGGTAGGAGAAAGGAAGCCACCAAGAGCACAGCAGCAGCAGCTTTTTTCAGGGCCAGACCAAGGTAAGACGGAGTGGAAAGCTGTCTTATCTCTTTGGGAGATGGTTGGCATCTGGTTGTGGGGAGTAAAATTCCAGTTCCTGAGGAGTTAAGAACCGAGAATAGGGACCAGAGAGATAGCGCAGTGATAGGGCATTTGCCTTGCACGCAGCTGATTCAGGAAGGACTGTGGTGGTTCAAATCCTGTCATCACATATGGTCCCCCATATGTTCTGCCGGGAGTGATTTCTGAGCCCAGATCCAGGAGTAGTCCTTGAGCGCCACTGGGTGTGACTCAAATACCAAAAATATATAAGTGAATAAATAAGAATAAAAAGGGTTAAATAGGAAGAAATATCAAACAGGGATGAGAGAACAAAAAGAAAGAGAAGGATTTGTAAAGTGGTAAGCAGGAGAGGGTAAAAGGAAAGGTTATATATAACGAGAAAACACTATATGCAATATAGACAGACATATATCACAGGCTGAATTTTATCCCAACTATTTCAAAAGGTGATATTATATATTTCTTCTTATATTTCTTTAGATGTATTTCCTTAATAGGTATGGTTATTATTGTGTACATTTTTATTTATATGTAGTTTTCCAATGTACATTACAAACGGGCATTGAACAGACATATAGGTATTCACCACACACAAACTCACAGATAAATAGAAAGACAACAAAGGTAGATTCAGAGATTGCAATTGAAAAATTGACCATGTGGAATGGATCAGTTAAAAAACATAAAACCAGCAAATCAGATGGAAATGTTCTCCATTTCCTACCTACGCACATCATTTTTGTTGAGGGTAAACTTCACTGAATAAAGGCTTCCTGAGCTATATTGTGCACAGAACATTCTTAAAACAATAAAAGAATTCAAGTCTAGAATATTAAGCAATATGGTAATGAGCCCTGTAATAGAAGTCTACTCCATGAAGTTTCATCTAACAGGTCTTGAGCATTCAGGTTCCTTTTCCTAAAAACAAACTGAAATCAAGGGTATTATGATATGATAGTAATCTAGCTTTAGTTGAAAATAATTTCAATAAAATACTCAATGAATAAGCACTGTAGCAAGAGTTGATTGCATGCAGTTGCCTATTCCAGTGTTATCTGTAGACATAAATATTAAATCATATTAGCAGGCATAGTATATGTAAAATGAATAGGTTAGATTGTTAAGATATTATTATAAAGGGCACTTTATTTGGAGTCTTATAGCACTGAAATGGGAAATTAAGGTGACCAACCTATATCTTGAAAAACCATTGTGAAAAGATAAAAGAGTTATAGACATATTAAAATTAATACACAAAAATTCTTTTTATAGTGAACACTGTAGTGCAAAACCATGACTTCCAAATACATTCTGCACATGTTTCTGTGGATAAAAGCATTAAAATATTATAGACATCGATTAAAAACTGGTAAATGAACACCTGTGCAATCTAAACAGTTTCATTTGCTACTGCAGGTCTCTTTGAAGCATAAAAGAGAATATAAAATTGTGTTTCTCCTGTTTTGCTAATTTTTCTTTTCCTGGCTAAACTCTGGATCCAATGGTGTTTGAGACAATTACCATTTACAATTTTGTTATTGTTTGTGCTGTTATTCTAAATACCACATATAAGTTATATCATTCTCTATTTATCCTTCTTCTGGCTTACTTCATTTAACATAGTATCTTCTAGATGCATTCATGTTTCTGTATATTGCTTGATTGTATCTTTCCTTGCAGCTATGTAGTATTTCTTTATATATAGGAATATATATACATACATATATACTACATCTTTATGATCTACTTGTCTGTTGCTGGACATCTAGATTAATTCCAAATCTTAGCTATTGTACTGAGTGCTGCATGAATAACCTTTTTCATAGAAACTTGGGACATAACAGTTGAATTAAGTAGAAATAAAAATGATCAGACTTAAACACCAAACCCAAAATCAATAACAACAGAATCGATACCCAATCTTCAACAAGCTCTTCACAGAGGGTACCAGTTATACTAGCTGTCCCGGGGGCAAAGAAAGGGGATGCTGGGAATAAGGTTGGAGGGAGCACAAGACTGGTGGTGGGAATACCCCTGATTCAATATCATTATGTACCTTAAATATTAATTAAAAATTACTGTGAAGGACTTGTAATTCATGTTGGTCACAATATAAATTATTAAAAAATAAATAAAAATTAAAAAAATAATAACATGTAAAATTCCCTGTAGTACTAAAATTATTTGCTATGAAAATTTATAATTGTGCATAAAATAAAATACTTAAATTATTTTATACTTCTTTACTTTAGAAATATTCCCCACTCCTCTATTTTTATTCTCTCCCTCTCTTTTTCTCTCCTGTCTTTCCCTTGGTTTCTCTCTCCCTATGCCTCTTTATTTTTTTATATACAGAAGGGATATCATGAATATCATTTTATATCCTTTTAGCACCTAGTTCTTCAAAGTGATCATTTTCTATTGTCATTGTCAAAGTGGTTCCTTCTCTGCCTCAACTGCACTTTCCCATTATTTGTGGCAGACTTCCTACCATGGACTAGTCCTCCTGGACCTTGTCTTTATTGTCTCTGGTATTACCAACTATCTTAGGTATCTCTTAGCCCAATGAGCTACAAGTAAAATCAGTCTTGAAAATCCACTACAATCAAAATAAACAATATTAATAATAATTTTAACCATTCATATTTATTTTTATAATTAGCCATGGAGCTGGAGAAAAAGCACAGCAAGAGTGCATTTGCCTTGCATGTGGCCAACCCAGACCAACTCTGGTTTGAATCCTGGCATCCCATTTGATACCCCATGCCTGCCAGGAGTAATTTCTGAGTGTAGAGCCAGGAGTAACCCCTGAGTGCTGCCTGGTGTGACCCAAAAACAAAAATATATAAAAATATATAATCAGCTATATAAGGCATATATTTTACATCAAAGTTTGTTTTTAAGTAGAATGCATGTAAAAATATTGAATAAAAGCTAAATTCTGAAATGTGTAAGCTTGGGTTGACACTGATTTGAACAATATTCTGTCCAAATAATGATTTTATATTTATTCATTATACTATCATAATTGCAAACATTTTCATGTACAAAAACCACAGAATTGACATTGATATGACTAACAAATTTTGTTTATTCCTATTATCTTTGGTGTGTGGATTAAAATTATTCTATAATTTTAAAATAGTTACTTTTTTAGATACATTATACATCTTTTAAAAATTTAGCTTATTTGTATAGATACTACATTTTTCGAGAGTATATAACATAAATTATAAATGAAACTGGCTTGAATAGACAAAAGCGCATATCACAAAGAGCATTTCATTAAAAAAAAAGCCACAGAGCCTTGCTTATAGCTTATTTAATTTCACCTATGGGTTCTGAATTCTATTTTTGGTTCATATTTTAGATAGACATTGTTAAAAATAAAGAGACAGTGCTATTAGAAAAACAGTTATGACAATAAAACAAAATGCTGAAAATATAAGAAAAGGGAAATATTAAAGAAGATATGGTATAAAATTCTTGCTGTGGCAGCAAACAGCTACTTGTGCCTCACATTAAAAAAGTGTTTAGGTCAATAATTTATATCTAGCATCACAGCTAGAATAAAATTTTCTACAATATATTAAGATGACAGGAGAATAAATAATATACTATAATTGTGTTCTTAAATAGTTCAAGTGAAAGGCTTTATGACTCTTTTACCATTAAAATATTCTTACTTATATTTGCTTTTAGTAATATAGATATAATTATAAAGTGTGAATACTCATAAATACTTGAGATTAAAGAGTTATTATGTAACTGCTAAGTAAATATAAGTAATTGATATAGAGAGTTGATTACTCAGTATGACTGTCTATTTTTAACATATGCAAATTTAATATGTTTTGGTGTTCATAGTTTATTTTGTTGATATTTTATTTCATTAACTTAACAGTAATTTTCACTTATTTTATTTTTAGAAGCTTTTAGGGCCCAACCCAATATACTAGTCTTGTGCTCAGGGATCACTCTGGTTGTTTAAGGGGCCCACATAGCATGTGGCAATCAGACCTGGATTCACTGCATAAATGGCATACACTCTAGCTACTCTACTGTACCTGACTTTACTTTTTTGTTTGTTTGTTTTTTGGGGTACCTGGCAATATTCAGGGGTTACTCTTGGCTCTGCACTCAGAAATTGCTCCTGGTGGGCTCAGGGGACCATATGGGAGGCCAGGATTTAAACCACCATCCGTCCTAGGTTGGCTTCATGCAAAGCAAACAGCCTTCCTCTTTGCTATCTCTCTGGTCCCTGGTCTTACATATTTTAAATCTAGCACTGTTCATAGAGTAGAAGTATCCTGTCATAGCATTATTTAGCGTCAGCTATTTTTCATTGCACAGAAATATTCTTTGAATAGTGGTATTAACTTGCTTGCTACACTTTCACAGGAAAGTCTTGGGTCCTAAGGCTTCTTTTATTGCTTTCCTGAAAGCACTACTGATGAAGTTCTGAAAAGATCTGAAAACTTTCTATTGCCAAATCAAACTTTCTGCCATATTTTAGCCTTCATGTCTTTTATTTCTTGCCCAAATCTGTCTTGATCTATCTATTTTAACATTTTAAAATTTGTTGGAGTATAAGAGAATTAGAAGATAAAATTGGACTCATCAATACACAAATATTTTATTTTTGCCATTTTTTTACTTTATCATTGCTGTTACTACCATGTTCAGGTCCTTGCATTTGAGAACAATATGCCAAGGTCAGACTGTAATACAAGGCATCATAGCAATAGTGCTTGACATTAGTGGGCAGGTAAAGTACAGAATTCTCAGATACAAAGGCAACACAGGAACTCTTGAAATTACCTTTTCAGAGTCAAACATAAATCAAAGGAGATGAATTTCTAAAGAAGAAAAATTATATTATTTGATTGAGTCTTAGCTGCTTGCATTTTCAAAGTCAAAATAGTATGTTATAAGCCTTTGTTATTATAGTGAATAGTTAATAGGTAGAGTTTTTTATTATCCTAAAAAAATCCAGTATTGTAACAGTGTTTTGTAATTGTAGTATGTTATTAGTTATCTATTTTATATGAGAAATCATGTAGTATTTGGTATTTGTTCTATTGATAAGAATTGCTAATTATTTAGATAAAATTATTTACCATTATTATTACTATAAATGAAAATAGAAATTCACTTATAAATAAATGATAAATTTATATAAAGATAAATGCTATATAAAGTCTTTTGAGTACACTGACCAAAGTTTCTTTCTTAAGTAATTGTCTTTTTACAATAAGCACAAGTCTTTTTGAGCTAAGCAAATTATAAGGTTCACTTATAATTAAAATGAATGGAAACAGTTTCACGTCTACAAGAATTTTACAGTCACTATATAAAATTAAAAAATTAAGTCCAAGTGTACACATTAATATACACCAGATAAATGATGTCCTAAAAAGATTCATCATAAGAAATGCTATTTTGTTTGTATAAAAATATTTTTTATAAAGGGCCGTTATTACAAATATTGAAGGATGCCTAGGTGGTTGACAATTGGAAACAAAAGAGAGTAAGTTGACATATTGATTACATTATAGAAGAAAAACTATTTACATTTCAACTGAAGAATGTATCTGGGGAATAAATGACCTTTCTTAATAAACATACGTGTGTATAAAACTTAAATTTGGGGCTGGAGACATGGCGCTAGAGGTAAGGTGTTTGACTTGCAAGGAAGGACCGTGGTTCGATCCCCTGGTGTCCCATATGGTCCCCCCAAACCAGGGGCAATTTCTGAGCGCTTAGACAGGAGTAACCCCTGAGCATCAAAAGGGTGTGGCCCCCCCAAAAAAAACAAAAAAAAAAACCTTAAATTTAAATATTAGTCTAGGCTTATTTTAAATTTTGAAGACAATGAAGGCATGAGAGAGAGGTTGGCCTATTTTCATTATAAAGAATATAACAGAAACAAATTGTTCAAATTAAAAAATTTAAAACATATAAACCAATTTTTTTAAATTGCCTTAAGAGAATGTTGTTATATATATATATATATATTTTTCCCCCTCCCCTTCCTGTGGTTGTAATGACCAGGAACCCACATGCATTGTTTCGGAGCTCACACATTGGTTTTATTGCAAAGGTATTACATAAATTTTTGAGGTGTTGGAGATACCAAAAGTAGCACTTTTGGAGTTGTAGCTAGCTTTGTAGAGTGTATCTGGGAATCAAATCAGAGCCACTCAAGCACAGTCATAGAATCCAGGAGAGTAGAGGCAAGGATATATAATGGAGATCTGAATTGGAGAAAATAAGAAAAATCAAATAAATTATTATTAATTTGAGTTATTTGGAGATAAAAATGGTAGTAGAAATAGTATAGGATATCAAGCAAAAAGTTAGAACTGAGAATAGTATTTACTTAATAAACACTTGAAAGTATTTTTTAGTGCAACTGTAACCCACAAGTAAAAATAAAATTAAAAGGAGTATTCTGTGAGCAGCTTCTGTCTCACAGCTCTAGTGGGCTTCAATGAGCCCACTTCAGGGAGTGGGTAAACATGGATGGCGAAATATAAAATAAATGAGAAACCACACAAATATATTGTATGGGGGGCAACATGTTCTGGCTGGCATGTGACAAATTTAATATTTAAGTAGGGAGTTTTGTAAGGGGTAAAAGCCAGTTTACAATTACAAAGCAGAGTTTAACAGTAAACAATACATTAAGCAATGGGTGTAAGTAGTAAGAATTCTGAGTTACAAAGGAGAAAGTCACAACTCAAGGCAGCTCATAGCAAACTAACTTCAGATGCAAAATAAGGGATTAGTAAGAAGTAAAAAAATCAAGGAACAAAATCTTCACTGGGATAGGCTCTATTATTTAGAGGTCAAGTGAAAGAAAGAGTTAATTGCAATACTAAGGTGAAGTTCCCTTTTTTCAGGAAAAGCCAATAGCCCAGGTTCTGCATTCTGCTTATGCCTTTGTATACCAGAAATGGAGGCTGCAAGGACATTTTAAAAAAGAGAAAAATATTGTTTTTTATTTTGGTGCTAAATATTATTCAGGAAAGGGGTTTTAATCAAGGTTATATTTTTCCTGTAAATATCAGCAGAAGGGAGAATTGATTTTAAGGTCGAATAATATAAAGAGAATATAATATCGGTAACATAACACAAATCTCAGAAATATCTCTTTAGGAATTTCTCAACTCTCCACTCAGGGCAAAAATATTCACAGCAGGCCTATTGAGAAACCCAGTGGTTTTCTTAGTTCTCCACACCAGGAAAATTCAGGGATACATCTGGTGGGCCTACTGAGTTCCCCTTAAATGGAAATGTCTAGGCATGACCTGATAGGAGGATCAGAAATTAGAAGAAAAATCAAAGTATTGATATACCTAGAAATAAACTGCATAAAAGTGATAAATGAACTTTTAAAATCAGTAATAAGGAAGAAATTAATGCTAAAAACAGAAAATGGTGTGATGGGTATTAACTAATATATAACACATAACATTATGTTTATAAATATGAAACATATATTTTTAATAAAATTTATCTAAATTAATATGCTCTGAAATGATGGCATATATAACCTATATTCATTGCATGATATAAATTATGAGTAGTAATATACTAGGACAAAAACTTTTTTATTTACATATAATTTATATACTATTCTTGAAGGTTATAAAAATTATAAAATAAAATGTTTAAGAAAGTAGCCATTATAATAGAAATTGGAGGTAATAGGCATAAAAATAAGACATATAAAATATAGTTTCAGAACAAAATTTAAAGTCAGTGTCATGTCATTAATATGAGCTAGGAAAAATGTCAGAATAAAAATAACAATTACTGATAAAGTCAGAATATTGCTTTAAAATCTAAGTGATTTCATTGGAAAAAGATAATGTAAAAGGTAATTTAAATTTCTGCATTCTTTATGATTTCAATTAAGTAGCCGTTATCATTTCTTTTATAATTATTATTGAGACCAAGTGGATTACAAGACTTTCACAGTTATATTTAAGGTACATAGTGACAGTGAATTAGGGCAATTCCCAACACCAGTGTAGACTCTCTCCACCTCTGTTCACAGTATGCATCCCATACTCCACCCTTAGTCTTCTTGACTACTAGTGTAAAGGTTCCTTTTGTGTATAGCTTGTAGTTTGGGTCTCTTGATTCTACTGTCATTGACTTTGAGTTGAGTATTTAGGTCTGGTCATTTTTTTATTTCCACTCAATACTCATGAGACTGCTTTGCCTCTAGTACTATTCACTTTTATTTTTCTCTATTTTTAGGAAGACATAGAATACAAGGCAGAAAAGATAATTCCTGTTCTATGGTCTTGATTAAAAAAATAAAAAGAAAGCAATGGAACCCCTGCCTAGAAACTATAAATATAAATTTAAAAGAAGAAAGAAAAAGAAAAGTAAAAATAAAAATAAAAGAAAAAGGGGTTGGTATGGCAAGTTTGTTTGGCTGTTTTATTTTATTTTATTTTATTCTGTTTTTGCATAAGCATAGTAAGTATTGGGGAAATTAGAAATAAAATTCTCTTGGCCTAAGAGATACAGCATTTCTCTACCCTTGAAGGTACTGTCATGGGATCAGCTCTATAGGCTGTGGACATGTTCATTGTCAAACTCCAAAATCTGTTTATGATACCAAAAATCATTCTGCTTAGTTGTGGTTGTCAAAGTCAGTCCTCTATAATTAAAGATCTTGGGTTTTAAACAGATCCTAGGATGAAGACTAGAATAGAGTCTTTATGGTTCCAGAAGTTCTTCTCAGTCATTATTGTTGTAATCAATCTTCAGTCTTCCTAAATTAGTAATCTTGGTTTTTGCATAGATCAAAGGGCAAAGTGTCTTCTCATTTCATCTCACTGTTAGGTGATAATGTAGGGCAACCTGCCCTTAGATGAAGTTGTTGCTGTTTCCTTCCCATCAGGATTTTGTATGAACCTAGCTTGGTGCTGTTGCAGGGAACTGTGTCAGTTCTAAGTTTGAGATCTAGGATTCTGGGTTGGTTGGTCAATGTCTGTTCACATGACAAATGTTCAGGCTGGGAGGCACCCCTGATTTATAAAATTTATTGTATTTTATCCCTATTAGATAGCATCTTCTTTCTATACATAATATTTCTCCATTTTAGTGTGCCTATGTAGAAAGGAAAGATGCATATTATAATGTTGGAGCATTTGGGGGTAAAATTACATGCTATATAATCTCTGTGCCCTGGTTTTGACTTCAGCTTTTATCCCAAGCAAGACTTTTCAGCTAGAATTTCCTACTAAGCAGAACCAAAACAAGCAAAAAAAAAAGGGGGGGTGGTGGTGGTGAAGGAGGCTACCTTTACATTTGAAACTAAACACAGTAAGAGGTATAACTATTTTTTTTATTTTAAATTTTTTTTATTTAAACACCTTGATTACATACATGATTGTGTTTGGGTTTCAGTCATAAAAGGAACACCACCCATCACCAGTGCAACATTCCCATCACCCATGTCCCAAATCTCCCTCCTCCCCACCCGACCCCTGCCTGTACTCTAAACAGGCTCTGCATTTCCCTCATACATTCTCAATATTAGGACAGTTCAAAATGTAGTTATTTCTCAAACTAAACTCATCACTCTTTGTGGTGAGCTTCCTGAGGTGAGCTGGAACTTCCAGCTCTTTTCTCTTTTGTGTCTGAAATTTATTATTACAAGGGTGTCTTTCATTTTTCTTAAAACCCATAGATGAGTGAGAACATTCTGCGTTTTTCTCTCTCTCTCTGACTTATTTCACTCAGCATAATAAATTCTGTGTACATCCATGTATAGGAAAATTTCATGACTTCATCTCTCCTGACAGCTGCATAATATTCCATTGTGTATATGTACCACAGTAAGAGGTATAACTATTAAGGAATTAAACATACAAAGAAAATATAGATATCCCCAGTAAGTATTTTGTGATAGTCTTCTGGAGGGATCTTATCCAGGGGGCTCATTTTCATCTCACATCATGGTCTTATTGAGTTTGAGTAATGGTTTTCAGCGGTAAGGGATTAAATAGTGTCCTCTAGCTAGGGGTCCTTTTTGAGATGAATCTGATAGAATGCCACAGTCTACATTGAGGGTATGTGTAAGAAAAAGAGGCACATAGAATGAGTCATCAGTAGTGGTGGCTACAGCTTTTGCTAGGGCAAGAGATGTGGAGCTGAGAGGGTGTCTTTTGCTTGAAGAGTATGGTGGCAGCTTACTGGGGCAGGAACGGTCTCGGATCTTAAGGACTTAAGAACTGATGATGAATATTATTAAATAAGGAGAGATAGTGGATCAGGATTGAGAGGATGAAAGGATAGAAGGAGTTCTGAATGGAGAGGAGGGACAATATATAAAAGGGTCTATATACAAACTCAAGCCCCTTGTAGACCTTATAGGCAGACATTAGAGATCCATTCACAGGTTGTAGTTGTAGGCCTGACCCTTATGGAATGGGTCATAATGCCTACAAATAATTGAATTAAAGAAAAAATAATAGAAGAAGAATCAGAAGCAGAAGAAGAGGAGGAGGAGGAAGAGGAGGTGGAGGAGGAGGAGAAGGAGAAAATAAATAGGGGCTAGAGCTGTGGTGTAGCTGTAGGACCTTTGCTTTGTATGCAGCTGACCTAGGACGGACTGCGGTTCCATTCCTCGGCGTCCCAAGCCAGGAGCGATTTCTGAGTGCAAAGCAGGAGTAACTCCTAAGCGTCATTGGGTGTGGCCCAAAAAACATAATAATAAACAAACAAACAAATAGGGCCTACACACCCAAGGGAAAAAGTTTTTCAATTTCCAGGCACTTCAATGAGATATTTCATTGTTGTTTTGAGTCACATCTCTATTTCTTTGTATTTGTCCTCCTTTATTTCTTCAAGCAATGATTTAGTATCCTTTGCATAGGTCCTTCACTTCTTTAGTTAATTTGACTCTAAAGTATTTGAATTTCTGTGGTGCTATATTCAATAGGATTGGTTTTAGTGTATACTTCTTCCCTATAATTATGTGTGTATAATCAGAGGATTAAATTTTCTGTTAAATTTTTACTTTCCACTTTTGTGTGCAACTATATTGTTTCTAGAAGCTTTTTTCTTGGAGTCCTTTGGTTTTTCTAAATATAATATCATGTCAACTGCAAACAATGAGAGCTTCACTTGTTTCTTTCCTCTCTGAATGCCTTGATATTTTTTTCCTGTCTAATTACTACGGCATGACCTTCCAGTATTAAGTTGAATAGGAGTAGTGAAAGAGGGCAGTCTTTCATTGTGCAAGATCTTAGGGGATAGGCTTTTGTTTTTTCTTCATAGAGTATAATATTTGCCTAGATTTGTAGTAAATAGATCTTGACTATATTAAAAAATGTTTCTTCAATTCCCATTTTGTTCAGTTTTTATCATGAACAAGTTCTGTACTTTATCAAATATTCTCTGCATCTATTGATATGATTATATTTTTTTAATTTTTGCTGATATCTTTAGCATATTATTTGTATTGAATTGTGCATTTTCAAACATATTTGTATTGCTGGTATGAATCCTTCTTAGTCATGATGTATGACTTTATTAATGAGGTGTGCGATCCTATTTACTAGAATTTTGTTGAGAATCTTTGGTTTAGTGTTTATGGGATATTGGTTTGTAATTCTCTTTTTTCATGTCATCTATATGTGCTTTTGATATTAGGCTGATGTCAACTTCATAAAACTATTTGAGAGTGTTTCTCTTCAATTTTATGTAGAGACTAAAAACTTTAAGCACTATGTCCTGTTGGAAATTTTGAAATAACTCATTAATAAATCAATATGTGCCTGGACTTTTGTTTTGGGGAAAGCTTTCAATTACTATTTTAATTTCCTCAATAGTGATAGATCTGTTGAGATATGTTGTTATCCTGCTTCAATATTGGCAGGTTATAAGAATCGAAGAATTTATTCATTTCTTCTAGATTTTCCTGTTTTATGGCAATTTCTCAAAATAGTCTGTAAATACATTTCTGAGTGCTGTAGTAATCTCTCCTTTTTATTACTAATTTGGTTTAATAGGTCTCTATTTTTAATGAGGAATGCTTACAAAACTATAAATTTTCATCTTTGGTTTTTTTTTGGGGGGGGTCACACCCAGCAGTGCTCAGGGGTTCCTCATAGCTCTATGCTCAGAAATTGACCCTGGCAGGCTCAGGAGACCATATGAGATGCCGGGATTTGATCCACCGTCCTTCTGCATGAAAGGCAAACGCCTTACCTCCATGCTATCTCTCCGGCCCCTAATTTTTCTTCTTAATAGAGTTTTTAACTGTGTCCACAAATTCTTATAATTTGTGTCTTCATTCTCATATGTTTCCAGAAATTTTTTGATTTAATCTTTGAGTTCATCTTTGAACCACAGGTTTTTCAGTAGTGAGCTGTTTAATTTCAAGGTGTTAAAATTTTTCTTCACTGTCTGCTTATTATTTACTTCTAATTTCAGTGCATTATGATCTGCGATAGTAGAATATACAATTTCTATCCACTTTATTTTAAGTAGGTATATTTTTATGGGCTAGCATGTAATATATTTTTGAAAATGGAGAAGAATGTGAGTTCAGTTTACTGGGGATGAATATAAATTGGTATATATATGTTTATATATACATATATATACCAATTTCTTCCACTTTTTCCATTACTCCTTTCAGTGCTAGTTTATTCTTGTTAGGTTTAAGCCTGGTGACATACTTAGTGGTGATAAAGCATTTTTGAAGTTTCTCAGTATTATTGTGTTGTTATTGATGTCATACTTCAAGTTTGTCAGCATTTAAAAAATACTTTGCTGGTCACTCATTGGTGCATATATGTTTAGGAGTTAGATTTCTTCTGGTTGTAGACATTCATTGATTATTAAGATGTACATATATGTCCCTTATAAGATTTTTAAGTCTAAAATCTGTGTTATCTGATATTAGTCTGGCCACGCCAGCCTTTTTAAGGGAGTTTTGTTGGAATGATTGTCCTCCAACCTTTGAGTTTGATTCTGACTATTCAGATTTGTTTTCTTGTAGGCAGAATAATGTTTAATTCAGCTTCTTAATCCATTTTACCCTTCTATGTCTTTAAACTGGTGTATCTAATCCATTAATGTTGAGTGAAAGATTCTCATGGGCTTCAGTGTCATTTATTGGTAAAAGTTTGGTTGTCCTGTGATCTGTCTTATCTTAAATAAAACTTTCAATTCATCTTTTAAGACTGTTTTGTTTCTGTAACATTTCTAAGCTGCCTTTATCCATAAACATTTACCTATTATAAATCCTTTTTTCAAACCATAATGCAAGTCTGGCTAGGTGAATTACTCTTAGCAATGCATTCATTTTTTTATTTTTGTCAGTTTTTCCCACTACTGACTTCAGTCTTGGAGGGTTTCTTGTGACAAAGCTGCAGTGTTAGGGATGCTATCTTGAATTTAATTTTTCTTTTTGATCTTTCTGCTTTCAATATTTCATCCCTATCTATGGAATTAATCATTGTGACTAGGGTGTGTGTGTCAGGGTGCTTTTCTTTGGATATATTTTGGCTGCTACTATTTGGGCATGTAGAATTTGGTTTCATGCACTCTTCTTGCTGCACATTGCATGATATCATTATTCCTCTCAGTTATTTAGTATTATATTGTATATATGTACCACATCATCATGATCCACTATTCTGTTGTTGGACATTTAGGTTTATTCCAAGTCTTGACTATTGTACTTAGTGGATACATGAATAGTAATGTGTGAACATCTACTGACTGTTTTCCTATTCTGGGGACTGCTAGTTCACATAGCACCTCAATTTTTAGTTTACTGAGAATGCTTCATATTGTTTTCCATTGGCCATCTGTTGGTCTTCCTTAGAGAAATGTTTATTCACTTTCCCCCAGTTTTGGTGGGGCTTTTAGGTTTTGTGGAGTAAACCTTTGTGAGTACTTTGCATATCCTAGATATAAAAACTTTATCTGAAGTGTTCATTAAAGCTGTCTTCTAGTTTAAGCCTGTGTGCCTTTTGCCATATGCAATGTTTTTAGTTTGATGTAGTCCCACTTATTCAGATTTTATATTATAGGACTTACCATTGGCATCCTATCACCAAAGACTTATTTGAGATCTAAATCTTGAAGTGTTGTGTCTATGCTTTCTTCAATGAATTTTATGGATTCTGATATAATCTCTAGTTAATTAATCCACTTTGAATTGACTTGTATAAGGTGTGGGATATGGATCTATCTTTATTTTCTTACACATGGTTTTCCAAATGTTCCAACACATTTGTTGAAGAGACTGTATTTCATTTTTGGCTCTTGGCTCCTTTGTCAAAGATTAGTTGTCCATATACTTGGCAGTTCATCACTAATTATTCTATTTTGACCCATTGGTCTGAAAGTCTGTATTTTTTCCAATACCATGCTGTTTTGATTCATATGGTTTTTAGTAGAGCTTCAAATTAGGTAATGAGATGCCCATAGTTTCTTGTTTTGCGATATTCATTTGGCTATACTATGTCTTTTTTTCTTTGTTTTAGTTTTGTTTTTGGATTTTTTATTATTGTTGTTTTGGGGTCACATCCCCCAAACACTCAGGGGTTACTTCTGGCTATGCATTCCTGGCTTTGAGGAACCATATGGGACACCAGAGATCAAACTAAGTTCTGACCTGGGCATCTGTGTGCAAGGCAAATGCCTTACAGCTGTGTGGTATTGTTTTGGCTCCTATCCTATGTCTTTTATAATACCACACTAACTTTATAATTTATTATTCTAATTTCTTTAAGAATGTTGTCTGAATTTAAATAGGGATTGAATTGTATCTATATGGTAGTTTAGATAATATGATTATTTTTATTATATTGATTCTTCCAATCTCTTAGCATCAAATATTTTTTCATTTCCTTTTTTGAACTTTTTGTAGTATAGGTCTCTTACTTCTCTTAGAGAAACAATCATTAACTATATACCTGAAAAAAATGAGTCAGTAATTATTGACGGAGAAGAGTTTTCATCAAAATAAAGACTAAGAATAATGAACTTAATATAATTGAGGCAATACAAGAGTTCATTGATTTAGGAGATGCTGAGGCAGGACATATTAGTGGAGATATTCAGAAAGACAGCGTGAAATCAAATTGTGCATAACATTTAAGTGTAGAACTCACAGTGATTCACAAGTGCTGAATGAAGGCGATAGAGATAGCACGTGAGTCAAGGTGTTTATGAGTGGCTGATCTGGTTTAAACCTGATACTACATAACTTTCCTTAGAGCACAATCAATAATTAGTTCTGAACACAGAATAAACAATAATTCCTAATCACCATTGAAGGTGACACACACACATAATCATACAAAGAAAATCCTGAAAGATTTGAAAGTAAAATATAATTGATGAGTTGTAAAAACATATTTGTATTATGTATGGTTTTAGAGAGAAATGAGATATTTTTTGTGCTACTTAAAATAGCTTGGTTTCTAGTACATATGCATAAGGGGAGAATGAGAAATTTTAATTTTTCTATTTTCATATGTATTTTACTTAGGTGGTATGATTTACAATATAATAATATAATGTATAATAATATATATAGTAGAACTGTAGGTAAATAATATTCTAAATTCACAGCTACCACCTGTGTCAATGTACCTCTAAAATGGACTATCATAATATACATATATGTAAATATATACATTGCCATAATGGAGGATGTCTAGATGTAGAATTGTCTGGATATAGGAAGAACTTTTCTTTCTTTTATGAGAAATAGCTATTTTTTCCTTTGAGGCATAAATAGACAACTTTCTTCAATAGTGAATTGGAGTCCTTTTTCTCCTAACAAGACTGTTTTTCCCACTGTGGAGAAATGACATATATGTCAAAGAAGCTATATGAATAACCAGTATGCAAATGAAAAATGCCCATTATCATTTTTTTTCTGATGTGCTTCATTAGTTGTTAGAGTTTGCATCTAAAATAAAGAGAGGGTTCAAGGAAATTTCTACATTATATCTCCTAAAATTTGGAAGCATAATTATTTTATATGTGTGTATATACTGTAAGAAAACATCAAAAATCTAACTCAGTGACATTTGTTTACTATTTAAATGCCCTAAAATTGATTAACCTAAGTAAGCATTTTGTTATTTTTATTTAAAGAGTTATTTTGATACAATTATCACCTTAATAGTATATCCACTTTTCTGTGAAATCTAATTGTCTTGCAAATGTATATATGTGATGTAAAATTATTATCAATTTTAGTTTTATATTTATCATGCAAGATTTGTTTTATTTGCTTATATGAACTTTTAGAATTTGCTCTGTCTGTTTCAATTATTGTGGAGTTATTTATTCACCAGGACATTAATTTTTTTAGATTTTTGTTACTGAAACCAATACAATTTCATCCTTTGAAACCATTAACAACTTTCATGCATCTACCCTGTGAATTCTTAGTAAAAAACTATAGAGAAAATTTTTACTAAAATATGTTAGTACAGTTGTAAGATTGAGCTACTAACAAATAAAATATATTTTGCTTCTCTTAACTAATACTTTATATTTTCTCCTATGGTCAAGAAGAAAATAATAATTGGACAGTTAACCAAAAGCAGTTATATATGATATCTACTTAAATTATTTTTAATTTCTTACCTGATTTATTAATTTTTGTTAACTTAGTGTTTGAACCAGAACTATTGTGATCAGGGTTTAGTCCTGATTCTCCACTTAAGGATCATTTCTGGCCATGCTAAGGGATTATATAGGGCACTGCACATTAAAGCTGCATGTAAGGCAAATATCTTACCAAAAATATTTTATATTTATTAGAAAAAAGTTTAAAAAATGTTAAAAGGTTAAAAGAAAGTTTATTATTCAAGTTAAAAATGTCTCTGAACAAGCCTCTTTTACTCTACTGCTTAAAAAGTAAAGTTGTTAATTATTGAATTATTGGTACTTGTTGAACCTTAGCAGAAACAAAATGATCCTGTTATAGGGTATAAACTATCACAAGGCTGCTACATTAGAAGTTAATTGAGAAAAAAATAAAAAAGAAGTTAAATGAGGTGAAATTAATTATGTAGTATCTCTGAAGTTTCTAAGTTTTTAAAATATTTGGGCCCGGAGAAATAGCACAGCGGTGTTTGCCTTGCAAGCAGCCGATCCAGGACCAAAGGTGTTGGTTCGAATCCGGTGTCCCATATGGTCCCCCGTGCCTGCCAGGAGCTATTTCTGAGCAGACAGCCAGGAATATCCCCTGAGCACTGCTGAGTGTGGCCCAAAAACCTATATATATATTATATATATATATTATATATATATTATAAAGCTATAGTCAAGAACATATTTATTAGTAGAGCCATTAAATAATATGCCTTGGCCCCAAAAATTTTGAACCAGAAAGCATTTTTAATATCTCTGCTATTTCAAATATCCCACAGCCTTAAACATTTCCTATGGTATTCAGTTAGATCAGGTCCTAACTTTAATCTTAGCTACTATCCTTTTATATATATATATATCTTATATATATATATTATATTATCTCTAAGTTTATACTAATATTTATTTCTTCATCCTTGTTTAATTTATCATTAATAAATATGGAACTATGGCTACAGTAACAACAGTACAGCAATATGGTTCATCTCATATGATCTCCCTTGCCCCATCAGGAATGATAACTGAGTTTAGGGATATCAGTAATTCCTGAGCATCTTTGGGTATTTTCCACCAAATAAAGAAATATGGAAATAAAGCTATGCATTTTGTTGACTGGGATTTGATCTCTAGCGCCACATATTTTTTCCCACCCACCAGGAGTAAGAAGAGGTAGGTGTAAATCCAGAGCACCAGCAAAGCCCCCCCCCCCAAAAAAAAAACAAGAAGAAAGACAAACAATATTAACAACAACAAATAAAATAGTTGAGAGATCTCATGAAATGGCTGAAAGGATCTTTGGGGCATGCTGTGCCCTATTATCAGCACCATATATTTAGCCACACACCACTAGGAGCACCCCGTCTTCATACAGACCAAAGAAAATACAATAAAAAATAGTTTTTGGAGTATCTTATATTCGATATAAATGTGTATATATTTTAATGAAAACTACATACCATTAGGCAATGACTATTCCAAGGAACTATTTTCAGCTGTGCTATTTGAGTGTATTGCATAAGCAATTATTATTCTTTATTTTACTCTTTTATTCCACAGACTTTCCAAGAAAAGATTTGTCAATCATTCATAATACTATATAGTATCTTGCAAATTAATGCTTTTATAAATATTCATATTGTCATTTATTTCTAGCAATCTTGTTGCCCAAGTGTTAAGAGCACCACAGAATTTGTCCTACCTCAGTGCTTCTCTTTTAGAATTCATGCGTATTTATTTCTTTATATCTCAGTAATTAAGATTTAAAGATTTATTTCATTATCTTGATCAGCCATTCAGACACTAACCTATTTCTGCTACATAAGGAACTTAACTGCAGTTTTTGATAGGACTTAAGCGAAACCTTACTCATACATTCTTATTTATGTCTCAAGGTAAATGACTATTAATATTTATTTTTAAAGAATATTCTTCACATAAATCTACTTGATTGGAATATTTTAAATTATTTTTCTGATAAATTGCACATTTTAGAGGATATCATTCCTTTAATGTCTTTCCTATCATCTGTCACTGAAAGTTTTGTGAACTCATTTGATAAATTGTCCATATTATAATTGTCTAAAGTAAAAATGTCTAGTTAAATACAAAACATCTGACACAATAATATTCCTTACTTATTTTGGTTATATACTTATTGGGAAAATTCTTATAGCTTCAAACAAATAATAATGTCATGAAATACTGTAAAAATATTATACTTGGGGCCAGAGCAGTGGCACAAGCAGTAGGGTGTTTGCCTTGCATGCACTAATTTAGGACAGACTGCTATTCAATCCCTGGCATCCCATATGGTCCCCTAAGCCAAGAGTGATTTCTAGTGCATAGACTGGAGTAACCCTTGAAAATCACCTGCTGTGCCCCCCCAAAAAACCAAAAACAAACAAAATATATTTTTTAATATAAATTTTTATTTTGATCATAGTGGCTTACATATTGTTGACAATAATATTTTAGGTACATATTTACATAAAATCAGGGGAACAAACAAAATATATTTAAGTCCACATATGTAGAGAAAATTTTTATTAATTTTGCATTGTTTGGGGGTACAGCCAAAAGTGTGCAGGTCTAACTCCTGGCTCTGTGCTCAGGGAACTCATGTGGCAATACATGGAGTAACAATATGAGGTAGTAGGGAACAAGCTTGTTTTATTATCTTTATTATATCTCTGGCCATGAAGTCTCAACTTTATTTTTTAAACTGTTTTTCTCTGTATTTAAACATCTTGATTACAAATATGATTGTGATTAGGTTTCAGTCATGTAAAGAACACCTCCTTCACCAGTGCAACATTCTCATCACCAATGTCCCAAATCTCCCTCCATCCCATCCCAAACCTACCTGTACTCCAGACAGGCCTTCCAGTTCCCTCATTCATTCACATGATTATGGTAGTTCTCTGTGTAGTTATTTCTATAATTGCACTCACAACTCTTTGTGGTGAGCTTCATGAAGTGAGCAGGAAGTTCCAGCCCTCCGCTCATTGACTCTGAGGATTGTTACAAAAATGACTTTTATTTTTCTTAAAACCCATAGATGAGTGAGATTATTCTGCATCTCTCTCTCTCCCTCTGAATTATTTCACTCAGCATGATAGATTCCATGTACATCCATGCATAGAAAAATTTCATGACTTCATCTCTCCTGACGGCTGCATAATATTCTATTGTGAATATGTACCACAGTTTCATTAGCCATTTGTCTGTGAAGGGCATTTTGGTTGTTTCCAGAGCCTGGCTAGCGTGAATAGTGCTGCAATAAATATAGGTGTGAGGAAGGGATTTTTGTATTGTGTTCTTGTGTTCTTAGGGTATATCCCTAGGAGTGGAATAGCTAGGTCGAATGGAGCTCAATTTTCAGATTTTGGAGGAATCTCCATATAGCTTTCCATAGGGAAAAGACAACATTCCCACCAGCAGTGGATAAGAGTTCCTTTCTCTCCACATCCCCGCCAGCACTGATTGTTCTCATTCTTTGTGATGTATGCCAATTTCTGTGGTGTGAGATGGTATCTCATCATTGTTTTGATTTGCATCCCCCTGATGATTAGTGATGAGGAGCATTTTTCATGTGCCTTTTGGCCATTTGTATTTCTTTTTTTTTCAAAGTGTCTATTCAGTTCTCCCCATTTTTTGATTAGATGTTTTTTTCTTGTAAAGTTCTGTCAGTGCCCTGTATATTTTGGATATTAGCCCCTTATCTTATGGGTGTTGGGTGAATAGTTTCTCCCACTCGGTGGGTGACTCTTGTATCCTGGGCACTATTTCTTTTGAGGTGCAGAAGCTTCTCAGTTTAATGTATTCCCATCTGTTGATCTCTGTTTCCACTTGTTTGGAAAGTGCAGTTTCCTCATTGAAGAAGTCTTTAGTCTCAATGTCAAGGAGTGTTTTACAGATGTGTTGTTCTATATACCTTATGGTATCAGGTCTGATATCAAGGTTTTTAATCCATTTGGATTTTACCTTCATACATGATGTTAACTGGGGGTCTATGGTAGCTTTTTTGCAAGTGGCTAACCAGTTCTGCCAGCACCACTTGTTGAAGAAGTTTTACCTGCTCCACTTAGGAATTCTTGCTCCTTTGTCAAAAATTAGGTGATTGTATGTCTGTGGAACATTGTCTGAGAACTCATGCCTATTCCACTGATCTGAGGGTCTGTCTTTATTCCAATACCGTGCTGTTTTGATAACTATTGCTTTGTAGTACAGTTTAAAGTTGGGAAAAGTAATGCCTCCCATATTCTTTTTTCCTAGGAGTGCTTTAGCTATTTGAGGGTGTTTATTATTCCAGATGAATTTCATAAGCATTTGATCCACTTCTTTGAAGAATGTCATGGGTATTTTTAAGGGGATCACATTAAATCTGTATAATGCTTTGGGGATTATTGCCTTTTAAGGATGTTTATCTTGCCAATCCATGAGCAGGGTATGTGTTTCCATTTCTGTGTGTCCTCTCTTATTTCTTGGAGCAGGGCTTTATAGTTTTCTTTGTATAGGCCCTTCACGACTTTGGTCAAGTTGACTCCAAGTTTGAGTTTGTGTGGCACTAATGTGAATAGGATTGCCTTCTTGACTTCCTTCTCTTCCCTATCATTATTGGTGTATTAAAAGGCCATTGATTTCTCTGTGTTAATTTTGTAGCCTACCACCTTGCTATATGAATTTATTGTTTCTAGGAGCTTTTTGGTAGAGACTTTAGGGTTTTCTAAGTAGAGTATCATGTCATCTGCAAACAATGAGAGCTTGACTTCTTCCTTTCCTATCTGAATTCCTTTGTTATCTTTCTCTTGCCTGATCGCTATAGCAAGCACTTCCAGTACTATGTTGAAGAGGAGTGGTGAGAGCAGACAGCTTTGACTTGTACCAGAATTTTAGGATAATTGAGGATAATATTTGCCATTGGCTTGTGGTAGATGGCTTCAACTAGATTGAGAAAGGTTCCATTCATTCCCATCTTGCTGAGAGTTTTGATCAAGAATGGGTTTGGACATAATCAAATGCTTTCTCTGCGTCTATTGATATGCTCATGTGATTTTTATTTTTCTTGTTGTTGATGTTGTGTATGATGTTGATAGATTTATGGATGTTAAACCATCTTGCATTCCTGGGATGAAACCTACTTGATCGTAGTGTATGATCATCTTGATGATGCATTGGATCCTGTTTACCAGGATTTTGTTGAAGATCTTTGCATCTGCATTTATCAGGGATATTGATCTGTAATTTTCTTTTTTGGCAGCATCTCTGTCTGGTTTTGGTATCAAGTTGATGTTGGCTTCATAAAAGCTGTTTGGGAGTGTTCCTGTTTTTTTCAATTTTATGGAAGAGCTTGGCTAGGATTGGTAGTAGCTCCTCTTGAAAGATTTGAAAGAATTCATTAGGAAATTCATCTGGGCCTGGGCTTTTCTTTTTGGGCAGATGTTTGATTACAGTTTCAATTTCTTCAGTAGTAATGGGGGTGTTTAGATATGCTACATCCTCCTTACTTAACTGTGGAAGGTTATAAGTGTCCAAGAATTTTTCCATTTTCTAGGTTCTCATGTATAGTAGCATAAAGTGTCTCAAAGTGTTCTCTGATTACCCTCGGATCTCTGCAATATCTGTCGTGATCTTCCTTTTTCATTTCTAATATGGGTTATCAGGTTTCTCTCTCTCTCTCTCTCTCTTTCTTTGTAAGTTTTGCCAATGGTCTATTTATCTTGTTTATTTTTTCAAAGAACCAAGTTCTGCTTTCATTGATCTTTGGAATTGTTTTTGGTTTTCCACTTCATTGATATCTGCTTTCAGCTTTGTTATTTCCTTCTGTCTCCCTATTTTTGGTTTCTTTTGTTGGTCATTTTCTAATATTATGAGCTGTGTCATTAAGTTATTCAGGTATGCCCCTTCTTCCTTCCTGATGTGTGCTTGTAGAGCTATAAATTTTCCTCTCAGGACTGCTTTTGCTGTGTCCCATAGATTCTGGCAATTTCTGTCTTCAATGGCATTTGTTTCCAGGAAAATTTTGATTTCCTCTTTGATTTCACCTTGGACTCACTGGTTGTTCAGTAGCAGGGTGTTTAATTTCCAATTGTTAAATTTTTTCTTTTGTGTGCCTTTGTAGTTCACATCTAATTTCAGAGCCTTGTGGTCAGCAAAGGTAGCCTGCAAGATTTCTATCCTCTTGATTTTATGGAGGTATGTTTTATGTGTCAGCATGTAGTCTATCCTGGAGAATGACCCATGTACATTGGAGAAAAATGTGTATCCAGTTTTTTTGAGATGGAGTGTCCTATATATCTACTAGTCCTATTTCTTCCATTACTCTTTTCAGGGCTAGTATGTTTTTGTTGGGTTTCAGTCTGGTTGACCTATCAAGTGTTGATAGGGTCTTGTTGAGCTCTTCCACAATTATTGTGTTGTTATTGATGTCTTCTTTAAGAGTTGTCAGTAACTGTATTAGATAATTTGCTGGTCTCTCATTGGGTGCATATATGTTTAATCGTCTGATTTCTTCCTGTTGCACATATCCTTGATTAGTACATAGTGTCCATCTTTGTCCATTACCACTTTTCTGAGTATAAAAGTGGTGTCATCAGATATTAATATGGCCACTCCAGCTTTTTTGAGGGTGTTGTTTGCTTGGATGATTTTTCTCCAGCCTTTGATTTTGAGTCTATGTTTGTTTTGACTATTCAGGTGTGGTTCTTGTAGGCAGCAGAAGGTTAGATTCATCTTTTTGACCCATTTTGCTACTCTGTGTCTTTTAATTGGTGAATTTAGTCCATTGACATTGAAAGAGATGATTGTCATAGGATTTAATGTTATCTCTGTAGATAAGTTTGCTGTGTTTGTTGATCTCTCTTGTCTTAAAGTAAACCTGTCAGTTTTTCCTTTAAGGCTGGTTTATTATCTGTGAAGTTTCTGAGCTTTGTTTATCCATGAAGCTATGTATCCTTCCTTCAAACCTGAACGTGAGTCAGGCTGGGTGCAGTATTCTCGGTGAGGCATTCATTTCATTCAGTCTTGTCACAATATCCCACCACTGTCTTCTGGCCTTGAGAGTTTCTTCTGACATGTCTGCTATAAGCCTTAGGGATGCTCCTTTGAATGTAATTTCCCTTTTTGATCTTGCTGCTTTTAGTATTGTATCTCTATCTGTGGGATTTGTCATTGTAACGAGGATGTGTCTTGGAGTGTTTTTCTTTGGGTCTCTTTTAGCTGGTACTCTTCGGGCATGCAGGATTTGATGGCATGTAGTCTTTAACTCTGGGAGTATCTCTTTGATGATGTCTTTGACAGTTGATTCTTCCTGGATATCTCCTACTGGGCCTCTTGAACTCTGATGATTCTCACATTGTTTCTGTTGAGTTTATCAAAGACTTCTATTTTTATCTGTTCGCATTACTTGAGTACTTTTTTCATTTCGTGATCGTTTGTCCTAAGATTCTTTTCCAGTTTCTTCTGCTGTGTTGAGTTTTTCTGCATCTCATACTTCCAATACTCTGATTCTCTCCTCAGCTGCTGTTACCCTGTTGTTGAGGCCATCCACTGAGGTTTTCCGTTGAGCTACCATGTTTTTCAGATCTGCTATTTCAGTTTGGAGTTTTCTGATTTCTGTCTTTGTGCTCTGTTCAGATTGATCTACGCTTTCTTTGAGTTCTAAAAACATCTTCCATATTTCTATTTTAAGTTTCTTATCTGAGAGGTTAATCAGATGGTTGGGATTTTTTAGGTCATCCAAGCCTCATCTTCATTCTCTGTGCATGGTGTTTGCCTGTGAGTTTTCCCCATTGTCATGCTAGTATTGTGGTTTTTCCTGTGTGTTGTGGTGGGGATTATTGGTTAGAAAGAGTTCATGGCCGAGCGGCCGCACTCTTCTGGGGCCTCTAGGTGACAGTTTTTGGGGGTTCGCTTCCCAGGGCTCTGAGGAGAGCTTCAAGAATTTAGGAAAGACAGAGAAGCACAGGATAGGTAGGGCTCCCTTCATGTCCTCAGTTTCCTCAGAAGAAGCACAGCAGTGTGGAAATGTCGCAGGTAGAGCAATCATCACTCCACCTGGCAACCCCCACAGCCAGACATTTCTTACTCACTCACTGGCTCACTGGGCAACTTCAGAATGCAGTTCTTTTGGGGTTCTCTTCCCAGGGCTCTGAGGAGAGCTTCACAAATTCAGAAAAGACAGAGAAGCACAGGAAAGGGCTCCCTTCATGTCCTCAGTTTCCTCAGAAGAAGCCAAAGTCTCAACTTTTAACACAGCCATATATATCTATGAGAAAGAGAGTTTAAATCTTAGGGATGAAATATATTATAATAAAGATGGTGAAGATTTCTTGTCTGTGGTATGTCTTGGCTTATTACATTAAGGGCTGTGATTATGGTAGGAAAATCACTGTTTTAATAAATAAAATTTCTAGTAAAATTATAGGCAGAATTCTTAATGTTCTTACACAATGAAACAGATATTAACAAATAAAATGGATTCAGATGTGCAAGAGAAGTTATAAGGAATAGATTTGCATAAATGAGTCAGTATTTGTCACAATTTAAGATATCTGGAAAATAACCCAATTATAGAAAGGTTTTTAGAGATTATAAATAGCAGAATGTGCTTTAGGAATCTAAATGGCTTTTTAAATATGTTGAAATGATCTTCCTAGTCAAATTTCATTCATGTATTTGAGATTCTATTTGAATCTGATAGACTCATCTTTGTAAGTCATAATAGAACAAAACCATTTTGATATGATAATATACCTCTAATATGAATTTGTATGCCGTATGATAAATTATTAAAATTATAATGCTGAAAATAATTCTAAACTCTACTTTTTAGTTGAATGAGTTGAATGAAAGTAATGCTGGTTGCTATGAGATTTTGTGAATATGAAAATAATTATATCTTAACTGTCGTTATGGCAATGATTTCTATCTCTATGGCAATAGTGATTTACCTTTGTAACAATGTCATTAAAAGAAAATAGCACTAATTCTGTTTTAAATGTTAAAAATCAATTATTATGATTTTAGCTTTTCAAAAGATTTAATTTTTAAGAATTTAGTGTTAAATTATTATTTCTCCTATGCTTCTTAAAGAAATTTTAAATAAAGAGGTTATCAACTGTTATGAAAAATAAAAACTATGAAATTAAAGAGCAATGCTTTTAGTGTCAGCATTAGAAACAATATTTTTTTATCAAGAACTGCTGACTTTGGAAATGAATTTGGCAGTAAATCCTGGCTCTTCTATGACTAATAGATTCTCTGTAAGATTTTCCATTGCTATATACCTCAGTTTATATCTTTGCAGAGTAGGCATAATAATTAATATCTTTGCTGTTGGTTTATTATACAGGCTATATATATATGTATATGTGTATATATATGTATATATATATATATATATATATATTTAGTGCCTGGTATGCAAATAGGACTTCAGTAATTGTTTGTAGATAAAAACTCATGTGTGGGTTTTTTTAATTATAGGATGTAAAATATTTGTTAAGTTAATTTCATTGCTGGACACGGTTTATTTAAAGTTTAGCTGATAGTCACAAAACAGAATATTATGCTAGATCTTAACAATTCATAAGGAAATAATTTTGTCACTTAGCTATTGATTGATTTCTCCCTTTAATACCAAAGAGACATAGTTTTGTTTTCCCTAAATTTATTGCTTCTTATTTCTCTTTCAATTTTCTGTCATGCCTAAATTCCCTCAAGTGGAATAATGTTTTAACTGAAAAGGATGCTATTTATCTTCATTAACTTTTATTTTAGAAGCACATACTCCTTCAATATATGTATGGCATATTCTGAATATGAAACAATATGCTATTGAAATACAGTGTGCTTGCAACTGATTTGTAAGTGCACTTTTCCACTTTCCTACCCTTTACTTTTATTGCAGTATTTCTAGTCCTACTTGTGTCAGTAGGGACTCGTTTGTACTTGGAAATGCTCAGAATTGCACTTAGCATGTTGATTTATGTGGGGTGTTGAAAAGACTGCCTCACATTATGCAAGACAGGTGCTCAATATTAGCCAAATACTTGAGTCATAACTCAATCTTAGATGTGTGTTTTTAAGTTTAAGTTGGTGCAAGTAGAGAAGGGTTTGTAGGAGGAAGAGAAAACTACTATTTGGACTTCCAGAAGTTGTTGTTTTTGTTAATGTTTTTGAGAAAGATAATAATCCAAATTTCAATCGTTTTAAATAAACAGACAGTTATATGAAGTCTGATATTTAAGTTTTAACAAGTGGATATCTGAGTATATTAAAATCATTTTTACTGTATTGAATATTGTCTAATATTACAGAAAGACTCATGAGAATATTTTCGAACAAAGTTCAAGCATGTTATTATAATGTGGCACAAAGTGAAGTAGTTACTTTAAATAAACTTGATTTTGAGATAATATAATATTATACTAATAATAAATAACAGAAGATTGCTGTTCCTTGATCCTACTCTCATATTTTGACAAATATTAACACATCTGTCTTCCAATATGTAAAATTCTATAGATATTATCATCATCAACATTCCTACATTATGGATGAGGCATTGTTATAGAAAGGATAAGCAATTTCTCTAGTCTCATAAATCACAATATAAGCACGGTCTTTATCTTCTAAAATAAGACTTTTAAGGTACATAAGGGGATGTGTCATAAAGGTATGAAATAGAAGAGTTAAACTGAGACTTTCCCTTTTCAACAACTAAGTATTTTTGTCAAGGAATATCAAAAGTTCAAATTCAAAGACCAAAGATAAGCCACTCTAGAAATGTCTTTTCCTTGTGTACCCTCATTTACAGTTTGCTCATTTCTTCAGTATCATCCATATATTCCCCTTTCTAATCTTTCCCTTTCACATTGCATTTATTGGAAGGTGAGAGTCTGTGGTCACACTCAGCAATGCTTTGGGATTACTTTTAGTTCTGTTCTCAGAGATAATTCCTGATGATGCTCAGAGGTCATCTGGGGGTACTGGTACCTAGGGGTAGCTGTTTGTAAAACAAATTCCTTGCATCGTCTTTCCATTTCAAGTAGTCCTCATTCTTATCCATGATTCCTATATGTGTCAAAGTAATGAATTTTAAGTTGTCTGAGTCTTTGCAAAGATGGAAATGATAGGTTTTCCATAACTCCAGGCCCTCTCTAAGGGCATAAGTATATTTTTGCTATTTCTCAGGACCAGATTAAAAGCATTGCCTTGCTTTGATAAAACAAATACATGAACAATTACTAAGAACACAGCCCATGTCTTTTTTAGACACATATGAAAAAAATTTCTTATGCTTTGTTATGTAAAAAAAGACTTTATTGACTGAGTACTTGAGATCTTGGCCAACAACAAACATGATACTATTGGAGGAAATTTATGTTGCATAAAAAAATTAAAACTGAAAGCATTAAATTTACAAAGTAGAGGTAGAACTGGTTTGTTTCAATGTTTATCATTGATGATCACCAATTTTGTTGCATAAGAAATCAAATCTAGTGTTTAATCAAAACATAATGCACTGAATTTACAGCATTCAAGATTCCGATTTTGTTAAGGAATGCTGTGCTCTTTGCCATTTCTTCTGGTAACTTTAAACTGCTGAAATAAGATACTTTCTAAATTTTTGAGGAAAAGTGTTTGCTCTTATTTAAATATGTCAATAACTTGTTATAATTCTGCAGTGTGACAGAATGTATGTAGATTATGTAGAATATGCTCTACTGCTCTATTAATGTACCTTTGACAACACCAAACATGTACTTGCTTTTAATTTATTTTATTTATTTATTTATTTATTTATTTTAATATAATTTTTATTTTGATCATAGTGGCTTACATATTGTTGACAATAATATTTTAGGTACATATTTACATAAAATCAGGGGGGTTCCCATCACCAAATTGTCCTCCCTACACCTCTGTTTTTGTCCTACCTCTCATATCCTTTTCCCTCACCCCTAGGGTTGCTAGAATATGTGGTCTCCTCTGTATCTAGCCTACTACTTAGTAGTCTTGCACCTGTTTGGTCCTGGTGCCTCCCTTATTTCCCCCTCTAACTGGGGGGGCAGGACTAGCTAGTTCAAGTTACGTGGTTTTGTTTGAAGGAGAGAAAAGTAATAAACTGGGGTAAAAGTCTAATACGCCGAAAATAAGTGGAATTCTTCTAGAGGCTCTCATCATTGGTTTGAGAAATGAAGGAGAGAAAAAAGGTGAAACAAAAACAAAACAAAACAAAACACAAAAACAGATACAAAAAACACAAAACAAAACACAAAAACAGATACAAAACAAAACAAAACACAAAAACAGATACAAAACAAAACAAAACAAAAAAAAACTGCTATGGTCTTGATATAAGAAACATGGCATAGCATATAAAGAAAGAACAGAGAGAAAGAGAAAGAATAAGTATAACTGGGGACAACTTCAATAATCACACCCAAACAGAGAAATTGACCAAAAATAGATAGGTAAATAAAAATAATAATAATAATAAATGGAAATAAAATAATGTATAAAAAATAAACAATGTTTTGTGTTTTTTGTTTTTTCCCTCCTGCCCTGGCACAGTAAATATTGGGGTCATTCGAAAAGTAATTCACTTGGCCTAAGAGATATGGGGTTTCTCCGCCCTTGGAGTGTATTGTCATGGGATCAACTATAGACTCTGTTCAGGATCATTTACTCTCCCAGTGGTGCTTTTGTGGTGTTTGGAAGACCTCTGCTCTGTCCTGGGTGATACATTGATTTTTGTGTCACACTCCAGGTTCTGTGCTCAAAAATCACTCCTGGCAGGCACTGTGGACCATATGGGTCAGGATTCGAACCACCTTCTTCCTGGATCAGCTGCTTGCAAGGCAAAGGCTGTGCTATCTCTCCAGCCCCAGGCTTTTAACATAATTTAAAGTTTTTCTTTTTCTGACTCAGTCCTATTTTCTTTATGTTCCACTTAGCCCAACCTACTAATTTATCTCCTTCTTTAGTACCATAATCTCCCATTTATGTGATTCACTCTTGGTACCTCTAAAATATTCTGGGACTCACAGAGAGGCCATATGGCCCTCACTTCGAAAACACTGACTTGATTTATTCATTTTAATTAATTTTTGTACTTTATTAACTCTGAGGTTAAAAGGTTTATAATAATGCTAATATTAATATAATATTTGTTTGTGTTTCTGCACAATCACCATCACCGAAGTGGCAAAGACACTTGTTTTTAATTTCATAGGTAGAGCAGTTCTCAGGTACAGGAAGCAGTTCTCAGTTCTCAGTTACTCCTGACTCCATGCTCTAGGTATCATTGCAGGCAGTGCTCTAGAGGCCATTTAAAGTGTTGAGAATCAGGATTGACTGTTTGGAATGCTTTACCCTGGCCCGTCCACTGTATTTATGTCACTTCTAGTCTATCCTAATTCTATCCACAATAGTTTACCCAATACTTTTTATTCTGTTTTCAGTCTCCAAGTGTTTCTTGACACTGTCCATATTTTGACTTTTTCATGCCAAATATGAATAAGATGATCTTGCATTTGACTGTTCCTCTCTGATTGATTTCATTTATTGGAAGACCCTCAGTGCAATGCACCAGTTGAGTCCAATTATAGCCAAATATAAGACTAAATCTTTCCTTATGATATTTTATTGTGTTTATATAACACAATTTACTTATCTGCTCACCTAGATGTTTCAGATTTGACTTGTTCCTTGATCTTTATTGCGAACAACTGCAGTTTAATAGTTGTGCAGGTGTATTTTTAACTTATTGCTTCATGTTTGTCTAATTTATACCAAGAAATGTAATTCCTGAATTATTTTTGACATATATGTTTAATTCTTTAAAGAAGCATTGTACAATTTTCCAAAACAAACTGAGACAGGCAACACTGCCAACAATAATAAATGAGTATTGCTTTTAAACTATATGCTCACCATCCCTGGTGGCTTCTCGCCTATTTTTATTTGTTTTAGAGCCATAACCTAAAATGATCATGGAATACTCTAGCATACATGACATTCCTGGTGATGTTTAGGGAACAATATGTAATCTTGAAGATTGAATATTGAACCTGTATCGACTGGTATAAAGAAATCATCTTAACCACTGTGTTATATTTACAATTCTCTACCCATTTGGTCATTTTCACTAGTGAAACATAACATCATACTGATATTTTCTTTTGATTTCCTTATCAATCAGTGCTAAAAAGTCCTTATTCATAAAGGATATTTTATTTATTTATTTATTTATCTATTTAATCTATTTTATTTTGGACCACATCCTACAGTGCTCAGAAGTTACTCCCAGCTCTGCTCAGAAATCACTCCTGGCAGGCTTGGCAAACATATGGATGCTGGAGATGGAACCTGGGTTGACCTCATGCAAGGCAAATGCCCTACCCACTGAGCTATCACTATGGCCCCAAGATACTTATTTTTAGTATCTTCTCTTTTATATTCATTTCACATAATGAGCTTCTTAATATGAGCTTCTTAATATCCAAAACTTGTAACTGTTTCTGCATTTCACAAAAGTGTAATTGAGGTTAAATTAATGAAGAAGGGAAGAAATGCACTGATCCAAGTGTATAGCCAGGGACTGATAATAAAGTAGAAAATAAAAGTTACCGTCAAGTAATACTTTTGCTATATAAAACAAGATATTTCTTTTCAGTCACTATAGGGTATTACATGCCACAAGGGAACTTTAAAAATTCCTTGTAGATATAAGGTAAATATATATTTATTCAATTATATATAATTTTATTTGTTTTGAAGGTGTCAGGTTTCAAACTCATACTCTTTATGCAAAACAAATGTCTACCCCAGAATTTTATACAATTATAAATATTAATATTTTAAAAGGTAGGTTAAAAAACCAGAATTTTTATATTTGTTGAAAGTATCCTTGATTCTGAAAGATTACTATTCTGATTTGAAACATTTTTACAGAAGGAACATGTCTTAGAGTTTAGACCATGGTGCTGTTCACCTGCATTTAGGCAATTTACAGTTTAGTTATTAGAGATTCCCCAAAAAGTACCTGGAAAATCATTGTGGTTTTACTTAGTACTCAGGAAAGTATGTGAGCATGAGTTTAATTTCTGGAGCCTCACATTTATTGGAAGATCCATACTTTGAGGTTATCAGTAAGTAAAAGGAGAAAGAGAGAAAGGGAGGAGAGGAGAGAAGATGAAAGAAAGGGATAGAGGGAGGAAAGAAGGAAAGAAGAAACAAATGGAAAAAGAAGGAAGGAGAAAAAGATGAAGGAGGGAAGGAGGAAGACAAAAATAAAGGACAAGAGAAAAGCAGGCAAAAGGAGTGAGATGGAGGAAGAACCTTACTTGAACAATATTTCTGTAATTGAAAAAGTAATACACTTGACCTCAGGTGAATTTCTGGCATTTAGTATTTTGAGTACTGCCAGGTGCAATTAATGAGCAAAAATATATGGAAAAAGGTATGAGCACCACTGGCTGAGGTCAATACCCTCAAAATATTACACTCCTACTGAAATGTTAACAATATTCAATTTTACATATTCCTTATACTTAAAACTATCCTCCTTAAAGAAATTTTAGTGCAAATAGTGATCCCAATTGAATTTTATACTTTGTTCTCAAATAGCTAAATAAATCAATATGCTCCATTTAATCAAAATTAACAACTTTACTAAAAAACTCTTACTATATATCTTATTGGATAATAAGCATATTTAGATTAAGATATATTCATTTGTATAATTTTACATATTTTAGGATATGCTAGTAAAATTGAATTTATGAGAATAAAGATATATATGGGGTGGATACGTTGACTCTATTATTTTTACATATTTGTGGGTTTTTATCTTTTTTTTTTTTTTGGTTTTGGGCCACACCCATTTGACGCTCAGGGGTTACTCCTGGCTATGTGCTCAGAAATCACCCCTGGCTTGGGGGGACCATATGGGACGCCGGGGGATCGAACCGCGGTCCTTTCCTTGGCTAGCGCTTGTAAGGCAGACACCTTACCTCTAGCGCCACCTTCCCGGCCCCGGGTTTTTATCTTTATCAATGTTTATTTAAACAAGAATTGGAATGAATTGGGGTTTAGTTATTTATATCTTATTTACATTCCTTTGTAATAGAAAGCAGTTGTGTGATAGGCAAAATATTTTCATTTTTAGTTAGTATTTACTGCAAAGAGATTAAATAAATTTCCTCTAAGATCCAAAATAACTGACTTCAAATCGAGGAATTTTCAAGTAGATAAGCTAGTCTTGCATATTTAATAAAGTTTATAAAATTCATAAGAAAGAATACACTGTCAATGAACTGTCTCTAGTCAGTGGATAATTTGTCTCCTTGAGGACATATAAGCCAGGTAAATAATGGGCAAGACAATATTGCTTGAAATATTAAAAATATATATTTTTGCTTAAAATGTTAAAATATAAAATACTCTTTAAAAATATTTGTCATTCACAACTAACATATTACCCAGCATTCTCTTCCCTACACATTTACTTGCAGAAATTCTATCCTCTATTGTTAATAGACATGTAAAAACTGCCTGAATGAGCTTTAATGAACTGTAGCAACACTTATCTGATTTAATTTTGAAATAAGCCATTTGTACAGTAGTATATTTATATAAATAATATTGTTATCACTCACCTTAATTTTCATTTTTCTTTATTTTCATTATGAGATTTTTAATAATAAAATTTTATATAAGAACTTAGTGGTTTTTACTTCAGATTTGCTATTGTGACAATTTTTAGAATTTTTTCTATAAGTTTTCAAATTAAATCTTTGATGAAACAACTAAAAATTTAATGCAGAACAGTTATGGTTTTATGGAAAATTCATATGAAATAAATTGTAATTAAATGTATTTAATCAATGAGTGCTTTAGCATTTTCACAATCATATTTTCATTTTTACTATATTTTAATCACTATAGTACACAGTTAAAAAGTTGTTAATACTTGAGTTTTGATTTTATTACGTTGAGATATCTATCGCTTCGCCAGTATTCATTTCCTACCATCAATTTCAACAGTTTCTCTCCTGTCATACCCCACCCCTAGAATACCCCTGTGGCAGACACTTTTATTCTCTCTATCTTTCCCTTTAGGGCACCAACCAGACATTTCTTATATATGTTGACACAAAAATACCTTCAAGAATGACCAAATATGTCATTGACTTCTTTTCTCAATATATTTAACATATTATACAATAATGATGTAATTTTATTTTAATATATGTATTATATCTGTTTTAGGTCTATGCTTAAAATATTTTTAACTAATCGGGGCCGGGTGGTGGCGCTAAAGGTAAGGTGCCTGCCTTGCCTGCGCTAACCTTGGACGGACCGCGGTTCGATCCCCCGGTGTCCCATATGGTCCCCCAAGCCAGGAGCAACTTCTGAGCACATAGCCAGGAGTAACCCCTGAGCGTTACTGGGTGTGGCCCAAAAACCAAAAAAAAAAAAATATTTTTAACTAATCAATTCTTTTATTTCTACACACAATATTGGGTCGATGGCTATATATTAATAATATTTTAACATTTGGATCTGACCATTCATTTCTAGAGCAATGTAGCTTTATCCTATTTTTGTGATATCCTATCTAATCTATGAAAAAGTTGCTCCATGCACAATGTTAATTTGTAACTTCTGAAAATATTGTTAAAAAGAACATATATTTAAGAGAATACATTAGTCTGTGAATCAAAGGTCTCAATAAAAATGATTAACAAAAGCTGTATAAATAATTAAAATGGCAAACAATCTATAAAAAATTGTATATCAGTAGCTATTAGTATAATAAAGTCTAACAGTTGACTGTTTTTGTACATCTTTTTTTTTGTGTTTTCTTGTTTGTTTTGTTTTGGGGCCACACCCCGGTGACGCTCAAGGCTTACTCCTGCCTATGGGCTCAGAAATCGCTCCTGGAAATGGGACGCCGGCTGCTCGAACCACTGTCTGTCCTAGGCTAGTCCAGACAAGGCCTTACCTCTTGTGCCACATTTCTGGCCCCAGTTTTTGTACATCTTTATAGAAGTAACCTATTCCTAGATAAATAAGTAAAGTAATCATCAGGATTACTGATGACTAAAATAAGCCTGTTTTAAAGATCTAATAAATATAGTCTTGATTCAAACTTTTGTTTATAGAGCTCTAATAAATATAGCTCTGATTAAAAGTTTTGTTTTGAGTATATTGCAAGATTTGACTAATCCGTTCTAATTGTTCTGAAATAGTTTAGTTGATTTTATTGTTTCTTTTTTATTAGTGGCTAGCATTCAGAAGCTTCCTGCATCCTCTGTTCTAACAGACATCAACTTTCCAATGAAAGGTCGAAAGGGAATGGTTGACTGGGCAAGAAACTCAGAAGACAGGGTAGTCATTCCAAAAAGCATTTTCACTGCTGTGTCATCAAAAGGTAAATAAGTGAAATAAATGAGCTTTGAAAAAATTGTTCTGATAAATTCATTAAGCCAAATATTTGGTATAAAACATCATACGTTAAATAATTTCTACAATCATAAGCTAACTTTGAATATATAGAAATGCATAATGTCCTTGTATAAAACTGAACTTAATGGAGAAAGGATCTATTGAAAAGGAAAAATATAGTTAATTATAGAGCTTCATTTGACAAGGTTAAATGTCATAGTTCTAGTAAAAATAAGTCACTTTATATTTCAGTTTGATAGTTAATTAATTAGCTATTTTTTTATTTTGGGGCCACACCTGGCCATGCTCAAAGGTTACTATAGGCAGTGCACAAGAATTAATCCTGGTGGGCTCAAGGGACCATATGTGCTAGCGATTGAACTTGGTTGGCCACATGAAAGGCAAGTGCCCTAATATTTGTTCTGTATAGCTCTGGCTCTCCTAATAGTTTAACTAATTATTAAATTAAGTATTATGTTTCTCATTCTAAGTAAAATAATATATTAATGCTTACATTTTCTTCTGGTACTATATTATTTTTATATAAAATAAAAAATTAAGAAAAATCATTTAAGAGTGCTTATATTAGTATGAGATTGATATTTTTAATAGTGACTGCATTTTTACCTTGAAATTCTTGGACTTATAATTTATTGCTTCAATAAATATTTGACTCATCAAAATATTAGAATTTGACATTGTTAGTTGCAACTAAAGTGTTTCTTGTTTGTAAAAGACACCAATGACAAAAACTATATCTAATTTTTTGGTATCTGCATAATTTGTCCCATGCATAGGTCTAAAGACTTTTTCTTTTATGGCCACTTTCCATTGGCACATGTTAGATTTCTCCCTGTACTTAGCAAATTAAAGTTTTATAATGTAGCACTTTACTTACTGTTACCCTAATGTTATTTTTTTTTTATTCCTCTTAGAATTGGATGAATCATCAGTATTTGTTCTTGGGGCAGTCCTGTACAAAAACTTAGATCTAATTTTGCCTACATTGAGGTAAGCTGCAATGTAATGAGATGTTGTTATCTTTGTAAATTCTTCCAAAAATGTAATTATAGCTCATTCTATGAAACTTGTCAAACAAGCTGGTAATACAAAAGGCTTTCTCTTAAGTGAAATAGAAAATACCAATTTAATAAACATCTTATTAGCATATTATGCATTTCAAAACAACTTAGAAGACAATTTCAGTCTTTAATTATAGTCCTGTAATTCTTTTGTAACTAATCATGACTTGCCTTAAGAATAAAGAAAAAAAAGCAAGTAAAGAAAAAATGTCAGATTTTTATAATAGAATGAGTTGTCTTAAAATAAATTTGTCTTCTTTCTTATACTTAGCAGTTTTGTTCAGCAGTATTACATGAAATTATAATGTGACATGATAATTGGGAATAAATAGCTTTATTCTTCATTTGTTCAGAATCTTAATTTGTTTCTAACTAGAAATATTCAGCTACAATTACTTTAAGAAAATGTTGTTCAATTAGAGAACTGTATTATAGAAGTTTTTTGATGAGAAATTATTGATTTCCTACTTCCTAGATATAAAAAATTACTAATAGCTAATCTCCCAGCATTAATTTACTTGCTATAGTGTATAAACAGGCTACTTAAGCAGATCTCAGAGAAAATATTCACAGCTCTTTGGTTGCCAAGTTCTATTTCTTCCATCACACCACGTCTTGGTGGGATGAAACAAAGTTCTGTTCAATTATAATATACCAATATTAAGTTTTAGGCCCCAGTGAATGAATCTTTAAATTTTAGGAGAGGAGAGACTCAATGATGTGTATGTTATACTGAGGCATAATAAATAGCCCCTACAATAAAAACAATTGGATTTTGTTCCACCATAAAAAGGGCTTTCAAGGAAGCAGCCAAGTATTGTGCAGCAACAGTGACTGGCCAAGGTTCTACATATTTCCTTCCTTGCATTTTGCAATAATAATGTGGATTATAAAAGAATATACTTCTCAATGCAAAGCAAGTTTGGTTTTAATCATGATGAAACTATGAAACCCTGCCATGTTTAGTTTCATTCTTCCCCAATAGAAATTTGGACTTTTGAATTTAAATGAGTTTGTGCTTGTTTATCAAAATATGTAAGTTCACTATTTTTCCACTTATAAATTTTAATTAGTGTACAATTACTTATAAATACAAAAATAAATTTACAGTTTTAATCTTCATTTGAGAAAATTTTCTTTATAAAGTGCCCAAATAGTCAAATTAAGTTATATTCAGAGATATTATTTATGTAATGCTAACCTTTTTATGAAAAGAATATTAAAAATAGTCATTTTGGGTAAAATTGAATAAAGAAAAAATAAAAAATAAGTAATTTAAAATATTTTTTAAATTTTAATTAACCTAAATAAGAGAATAAGAGTTTAGTAATTAGATCTAGATTAGTGATATTTTGTCAATCAGTCCATAAGCTGATGGTAATCTGAAGATGTAGAAAGGTTGAAAACCATGGCTCTATCATTGTGTTTATATCTCTCAGGAAAGCTTCTATTCTATAAGTGGAAAATGTTGACCAACACTGATCTAAATATTCAGAATCCCTCTGACCTCAAATTAATATTAAAAATAGAGGCAACTTTATGTACATTAATTGTACAGACATAACTCTATGTGTATTACTCTATGTGCATTATATTTCATTTGTGTTACAGAAAGGAATAGTAAATTCAAAACATTTAAAATAAAATGTGTATGATAATGAATTAATTTTCCTCCTAAAATGACTTGCATTATAATTAATATTTCTATAGTTGTCATAGAAACTCACTTATCTTTCCAAATGAAGTTAGATTTTTCCAACTTTCATAGATTTATATAGTCAAAGAAGGAAACTATAAGTTTATCTACAGGTATAATTTTGTACAAAGAATTATTTTTATTTTTAAATATGTTTATTTGAGGTTCTGTGATTTATTATATTATTAAGTGAGTTTCATGCATACAACATTTCAAAAACCTTCAATTGTTGTCCTCTTTCCATCAATATTTTCTCATTTTAAAACTATGAAAGAGTTAGTTTTCAGTTACAATTATGAGTAGATTATTGAGTATATAAGGGTGATTTCTTGGATAAATCAGGTAATAAGACAGTTCAATGACTACTTTCAATACAACATGATATATATCATCCCTGAAGAAAAATTTTTATAAATGAAATATGTGACAACTGAACTACAGTTTTGCAATTACAAAAATACTATCTTTATTGCAGTTTTGACAACTATCTTAAAATCTATAGTAATAATTATGAGTTGTGAATATGTATGGCTATTAATATTTGTATAAAGTAATTGGAAAATGACCATGGAAATTAATATTAATAAGCATTAATTGCCTAGAAAAATAGCAAAATACTTCTCAAGAGAACATTTTTACATAAAAGGTGAATATTTAAATATTTTCTTTTATTTTATAGTATATAATATAAGCACTATATTTTCTCAATTATTTTTAAAAAGTTCATTTTCAAATTTAGTTAAATAACAAATATAGATTTTCTAATTAAATCAAAGGTTTGTATTTTTTATATTTACTGAATAAAAATATTTTCTAAACAGCAATACTGTTAAATGTATTAATTCTTTTAATACTATCTACTATCAATTTGTCATAAAAGTGCTTAATAAATAACATATTTCTGAATTTTTACTGGAATAATTAATTGCATTATTTTATAGATTACCCTATTTTTAAAATAAGTTATATTAAATGTATGTGCTATAAAATATTTCAGGAGCAGTATAAAACTTGTTATCTTGATTTACTGCATAGATGTGCAAATTTAATATAATAGGAATTTTTTTTTTTGCCTTTTTGGAGAAGGCCAGATTTAGCAGTGCTCTGGACTTACTCCCTGAACAGTTCCATGTTCAGTGATCATTCTTGGCAGTACATAGGGGACAATATGCAAGACCAGGTATCAAACTTGTATCAGCTGCATGAAACAAGATTAATAACTGCTAGTCTATATTTTCAACTCCAGCAAAGGAAATTATTATTACACATAATGTATTTTCCTTAATATATTTGGTCAATTACCAATGTATTACACTTTATTTCCAAATGTATTTGGTCATTTACCAAAGTTTTATTAAATAAAGTGTTTCTTAAGTGATAATTTTACAAATTATCTTTGAAAATTTTGGGACATGTTATATATGTTCAGAATACCATTCTTTCCAAAAATTTTGTATTTTGATACAATGTGTTGCAAAATGTTTCTATAGTTGCCTTGTAAAGACTAGGTGGATAATTTGAGGTAATGTTTAAATGTAAATAGACACAAATTATATAATTTGCTTTATACTAATAAATAAAATTTGCATATTGACTATTGTATTTAGATATTTTCTTCTCATTCCATATGTGAATTCAACAATTTTCAAGCTGAGATTTTTATTTTACTCCTTAATAGTTTCTTTTTTACTATTAAGCAGATTGTATTTGTCTTCTCAACTGAAGGTAATGACTCTTTTAAAGTTCAAACTAAATATGTGCTGTTCTCAGCTTCTCACTGTTATTTTCAAGAATAAGTGTTTAATATTGAAAAGCCTACAGCCAAAGAATATTAGTACTCCAAGGTCCTTTAAAAGTTAGCATAATTTAATACTCTCATTTTATAAATAATAGAATTGACTTTCTTGTTACTTGTGGAGACCAATTTACTCAAAATTCCTGTTCAGTGCTGAATGATTTATAATTCAAATCAAGTTTTACATAATCAGAATGAGAGCTATGCCACTATCTTTATAATTTTGATCACGTTATGCAATCAAAAGACCATTTTATTGTAGAAGCACATGTGTTTTCCAAAGAACACCATCTAATACATGGAAGGGACTGGATGTACTTCAGGCAGAGGTGTCTCTCATGCTTTTTGTGTTTAAAATAATGAATTTAAACACCATGGTTAAATGATTATAAATAGTAGGACTAGATTTTTTTTTTCAGTTATAAAATTGCTTGTGACTTTCAGTCAATGTACAACACTCTTCACCAGTGCACATTTCCCACCAACCATGTCCAAACTTTTCTTCCCATTCTTCTGCTGTACTTCCCTTCTGAGGAATCTCTCTCTCTCTCTCTCTCTCTCTCTCTCTCTCTCTCTCTCTCTCTCTCTCTCTCTCTCTCTCTCTCTCTCTCTCTCTCTCTCTCTCTCTCTCTCTCTCTCTCTGCCTATCTTTCATTTTATACTCTGTGATTTGTTTTGTTACTAAAGTTCTATCATAAATATATTTATCTTCTTTAGTACCCAATTCTTGTCTAGAGCAATCGTTTCCAACTATAATTTAGTGGTCTCTTCTCTACCCTAACTGAGCTTGCCTATTGTTTGTGGCAAGCTTCCTATCATGAATAGGTCTTCCCGGTCCTCATCTTTATTTTTCCTGGGTATTATTGTTATACTATATTTTTATATTGCACAAATGAGTTTTTTTCTACTTTCTCATGCTCCCACTTTAAGCCTAACAGTTGAAAGCTGGAAAAGTAGGCTAAAGAGTTCTTGAAGAGAGACAAAGCCACTTAGATAAAACAATTTATGTCAAGGAACTAACAACAATGTACTCAATTTTCAGCATGCTTATTTGGCATAGTGTCTTCAAAAAATTAGGATTTTGCAAATAAGATAATTTTCTCTATTTTGAGTTTAGATAATATTCTATTGATTAATAGGACCCATTTTATCAATTAATTAATCTATCAATAGACCATATGCATCTTTTGATTATAATGTATAGTGCTACAATTAATATAATGTGCAATATCTCGCTTAGTTCCTACTGCCTTGTATATATTTACCCAGAAGTAGGGTATCTATATCATATAGTAATTAATCTTTTTATTTTATTTGAATATTTGTGTAACATCTTTAAGTTTTTAAATTTCAGTCTGTGCTCAGAAATCACACTTCAAGAGTCTGTTGTTGGGGCTGAGGATCATATTGGGGACACCTTCATGGAAAACAAGTGTATTAACCCTGAATAATCTCTACTTAAAATAATTTATTTATTAAATGTTTCAGACAATATTTCACTTTATTTTTAATATAATATTTATTTTAATCATAGTGCGTTACATTTCATTGATGATAATATTTTAGGTACATATTAACATAAAAACAGGGGACTTCCATCACCGAATTGTCCTCCCTCCACCTCCACTCCCGTCCTACCTCCCATATCCTCCTCCCTCTCCCCCGGGGCTGCTAGAATAAGAGATCCCCGCTGTGCCTAGCTTACTACTTAGTGGTCCTACCCCTGTTAGGTTTTGGTACCTCCCTTATTTCCCTCTCTAATTGGGAGGCTGGACTAGATAGTTCAAGTTATATGGTTTTGTTTGAAGAAGAAAAAGGTACTAAACTGGGGGGAAATCAAATACGCCGAAAATGGGTGGAGTCTTTCTAGAGGCTCTCATTCGAGGTTTGAGAGACGAAGGGGAAAAGGAGGGTGAAACACTACAACAGTACAAAAAGAAGTGTCAAGTAAAATATCCAGTGAGCACTCCAACAATAAAGGTAAGCACCACATAAAGGCCATGGTCTTGAGATAAAAAACATGGCAGAGCACATAAAGGAAGAAAAGAAAAGAAGAAAAAAATATAAATGGAGACAACAACTTCAATAACCACACCAAAACAAAGAAATCGACAACAACTAGATAAATAACTAAAAAAGAAAATTGTTTTGTGCTTATTTGCCTTTTTTTTATCTTTCCTCCTGCATAGGCACAATAAATAATGGGCTCATTCGGAAAGGAATTCCCTCTGCCTAAGAGATACAGGGTTTCTCCGCCCTTAAAGTAGATTGTCATGGGATTAACTATAGACTCCTGTCAGCTTCATTTACTTTCCTCTTGGTGCTTTTGTGGTGTATGGAAGACTTCTGCTCCGACCTGGGTGATAAAATCAGACCTCTGTATCTAGAGATCTCGGTGTCTGTACAGGTCAGGGATTGGAATTTATGATGAAGTCTTTCTTTGTGGTTGTAGAAGTTCTGGTCCCTCAGTGTCATTTTAATCCTTCTTCTGTGGTTGGTGGTCTTGGTCTTTGTGCTGATACTAGGGATAGCGTCTTTTGTTATATTTCCAGAAGACTCATTTCTTTGCAAATTGTCTCAGACAGACCTCAGGAACTAGAGGTTATGGTTGTTTTGCAAGTCATAGCTCAATCCCTAGACTAGGCCTTTTTAATCTGTCCCAGGATACATACAGTCAGGTCATGGTTCTATCAGCCAGCCATCTGTAAATCACGATCTTGGCATTTGGACAGACCAAAGGGTGACAAGTCTTCTGATTTTGTCTTATCGTTAGCTGGTGAGGTAGGATAACCTGCTCTTAGGTCAAGTTGTTCCCAGTTTCCTCATTGTCAGGATATCATATTAGAGCTGGCACTTGTTGGTGTTCGAGCAGTATTAAGGATGTCCCGAATGGGATTTGTTTCTTGTGGATGTTGTGAAGAACTGTGTCATTTTTATGTCTATGATCCAGAGTTCAAGGCTGGTCGATTGGTGTCTAACCACCTGGGGTCTGAGTTGGGTCCACGTGACATATTTTCAAGGTGGGAGATGCCCCTGTATTGTAAACAAGTATGAGTTATTATCCCTAGTATATAAGAGCTTGTTTTTTATACTTAAGATTTTCCCTTTTTTTTATTGTGCCTTTGCAGGGAGAAGTGGTGCTACATTATATTGCCAGTGCATTTGAGGGTGGAAAGAGAATAAAAACAAAAATAGGTCACACACCCAAAAAAGATAAAAATAGAAATAAAAATATATGTGCTCATGAATAAATATAAAAAGAAAAAAATTTAAGAAGTGAGGTAAAAAGTAATTAAAGGAGCAAAGTGATGCAAGAGACTACATTAGGGGAAAAGGAGGTAAAGAGGTAATGTAATACAGGTCTTATACTTATGATGGAAGTATAGGTTTCCCCATTGTCTTTTGAGGTCTTCTTGTGGTGTGTGGGTTCCCGGGTGCCTTTTCATCACACAACCTGACCCTCTTGAGAATGGCAAAAGCTTTGTGGCAGGGAGGTCTTGGGTGGAGATCTTAGCCAGAGAGATAATATAGAAATGAAGGTGTGTGCCCTTTTCATGCCTAGATTCATTGCATCACTATTTACAATAGCCTGAACCTGGAAACAACCCAGATGCCCAACAATAGATGAGTGGCTAAAACAACAACAACAACAACAACAAAACACTGTGGTACATACAGTGGAATACTATGCAGCCATCAGGAAAAAAGAAGTCATGAAATTGTCCTTTACATGGATGGATATGAAAATATTATGCTGAATCAGAGGGTGAAAGATCGACACAGAATAGCCACACTCATCTGTGGTAATTAAGAAAAAGAAGACATTATTGTAATAATACCCAGAGCAATAGAAATGAGGCCTGGAAAGATCAGCCTACCACAAAGATTACTGAGCAAAGTTAGAGAAATAACTACACCAAAAACTATAATCATAATGGTCCTGAGTGAGAGAAGTAGAATGCCTGTCTCAAAGACAGGCAGGGGATCAAAGAGGGAGATTGGGGCCATTGGTGGTGGAAAGTCTTCACTGGGGATGGGGAGTGTACTTTTTATGACTGAAACCCAACTAAAGGCATGTTTGTAACTATGGTGCTTAAATGAAGATATTATATAATAAAAATAAATAAGGAAGTACTTGATAGAAAAATTACAAATGTTGTGGCTGTTTACTAAAATGTGATTTGGAATCTTTGACCCAAGATAGGCCTTACTAATTATACAAGGTTCATACTTTGATGCCAGAATTCAAGCCTCCATCCTCCTGCATGCAAGGCAAAGGCCTACCTTCATACTATCTCTCTGGTCCCATATATACCATTTTTCATATTACACTCATCTATTGCTGAACATCTGAGTTGATGTCAACTATTGGCTTTGGTACTGAGTGTTGCAATTAATAGGTGTGCATACATCCTTTTGAATGTTTTTCTGTCCTGGGATAGATACCCCAAAATAAAATTTCTAGGTAATATGGAAGCTCAATTTTGATTTACTGAGAAAGTTCCATCCTGTTTTCCATAGGAGTTGAACCAGAAAACATTCTCCCAAGCAATGAATGAAAGTCCCTTTTTTATTACATTTTTGTCAACACAGATTATTCCAGATATTTTTGAAATGTAACATTCAAACTAATGATGATAAAATTGTTGTTTTGAGTTTATTATCTGTAATGAAAAGTGATGGTAAGCATTTTTCATATCTTGTTGGTCATGTATTGGTCTTTCTCAGAGAGGTGTCAGTTTTCTCTCCTCATTTATGATGGAGTTTTAGATTTGGGGTAGTTAATATTTGTGAGTATTTTGTATATCCTGCATATCATCCCTTTATTAGATATGTTGACTGCAAATATTTTTCCACTAAGATATTTTAACCTGTGTTTTTTTAAGATAATTTCTATTTTGATCATAATGGCTTACATATGGTTGACAATAATATTTTAGGTAAATATTTATATAAAATCAGGGGGGATTCCCATCATCAATTTGTCCTCCCTACTCCTCCATTTTCATCCTACCTCCCATATCCTCCTCCCTCACCCCCAGGCCTGCTAGAATATGTGGTCCCCTCAGTACCAAGCTTACTACTTAGTGGTCTTGCACCTGTTTGGTCTTGGTGCCTCCCTTATTTCCCCCTCTAACTGGGAGGCAGGACTAGATAGTTCAAGTTATGTGGTTTTGTTTGAAGAAGAGAAAAGTAATAAACTGTGGTAAAAATCTGATAACGCCAAAAATGGGCGGAATCCTTCTAGAGGCTTTCATCATCGGTTTGAGAGACGAAGGAGAAAAAGGTGAAACACCCCAACAGTACAAAAAGAAGTGTTAAATATCCAGTGAGGACTCCAACAATAACGTTAAGCACCACACAAAAAAAACATGGTCTTGAGATAAGAAACATGGCAGAGCACATAAAGAAAGAAAAGAAAAAAAAAAAGAAAAAAAGAAGTATGAGGACAACAACTTCAATAACCACACCAAAACAAAGAAATTGACAAAAAGTAAATAGGTAAATAAAAATAAATAATAATAATAATAAATGAAGATTAAAAAATAATATATAAAAATAAAATTTTTTTTGTGTTTTTTGCTTTTTTTTCCATCCTGCACTGGCACAGTAAATATTGGGGTCATTCGAAAGGAATTCACTTGGCCTCAGAGATATGGGGTTTCTCCACCCTTGGAGTATATTTGTCATGGGATTAACTATAGACTCCACTCAGGTTCATTTACTCTCCCAGTGGTGCTTTCATGGTGTTTGGAAGACTTCTGCTCCATCCTGGGTGATAAAATCAGACCTCTGTATCTAGAGATCTCAGTATCTGCACAGGTACAGGAGTGGGACTTATGATGAAGTCTTTCTTTGTGGTTCCAGAAGTTCTGTTCCCTCTGTGTCATTTAAATACATCTTCTGTGGTTGGTGGTCTTGGTCTTTGCACTGATCCTAGGATGGCACCTAGGATAGCATCTTTCATTGTGTTTCCAGAAGCCCCGTTCCGTTGCAATGGTCTCTGCCAGACCTTTGGAACTGGGGATCATGGTTGTTGTGCAGGTCGCAGTTTAAACCCTAGACTAGGGTTTTTTATTGGTCCCAATATATATACAGTCTGGTTATGGTTCTAGCAGCCAGTCATCTATAAATTGCGATCTCAGCTTTTGGACCGACCAAAGGGTGACAAGTCTTCTGATTTTGTCTTGTTGTTAGCTGGTAAGGTAGGATAACCTGCTCTTCAGTCAAGTTGTTCCCATTTTCCTCGTTGTCAGGATGTCATATTAGAGCTGGCACTTGTTGGTGACCCAGCAGTATTAAGGCTGTCCCGGATGGGATTTGTTTCCTGTAGCTGTTGAGAAGAACTGTGCCATTTCTATGTCTGGGATCCAGGGTTCAAGGCTGGACAGATGGTGTCTAATCACCTGAGGACTAAATTGGGTCCACATGACATATTTTCAAGGTGGGAGATATCCCTGTATTCTAAACAAGTATGAGTTTCTGTCCCTAGTAGATAAGAGCTCTTTTTTATATGTAAGATTTCCCCCTTTTTTAGTGTGCCTTTGCAGGGAAAAATGGTGCTACATTATATTGTCAGTACATTTGGGGGTGGACAGAGAAGAAAACAGAAAAAAGTAACACACCCCAAAAAAGATAAAAATAGGAATAAAAATATATATGCTCACATATAGAACAAACATGTAGAACGAACATTTAAAAAATGAATTAACAAAGTATTTAAAGGAACAAAGTGATGCAAAAGACTACCTTACTTTTGGGGAAAAGCAGGTAAAGAGGTGGTTTAATACAGGTCTTATATTTATGTTGGAAGTACAGGATTTTCCATTGTCATTTGGGTTTTTCTTGTGGTGTGTGGGTTCCCAGGCACCTTTCCATCACAAACCCTGACCTTCTTGAGATAGGCAAAAGATTTGTGGCAGGGAGATCTTGGAAGAGTTTTTGCATTGGGGATACTTTTGGAGCTAAGTCCTGTTTCAAGTAACAGTCCACATTAGGAAGAGTTGGTAGGGAGGGTCACACAGCATGAGTCCGTAGGGGAGTTGGTTGCCTTTTTGTGCAGGGGACGAGGTGTGAGTTTGACTGGGTGTTCCTTCGATTGGGTGCTGGGTACTGGTTCATTGGGGTAGGTCAGTCTTGATGCCTAATGGATTAAGGACTGAAGGTGAAGAGTTTTAATATGGTGGTAAATCTGGATGGGATTGGGGGGTGAAGGGATAGTTGGATTTCCAAAGGGGGGAAAGGGGAAAGTATATGGAAGGGGTAGGAAGAAAAGAGAAAATACATTAGAAAGAAAGGGAGAAGAGAAAAGAAAAAAAGAAAAGAGAAGAAAAGAAAAGAAAAAATAGAAAGTAGTGAGAAGAGAGGAGAAAATAGCAAGGGAATGCTAGTTTGCTTGAATGTGTTCGATGAGTAGGGCCTGTAGTTTAAGTCTGTACACCACAGTTGCTGCTTCGGTGGTCTGATTAGTCACATGCTTCAAGTTCTAAAAGAAGGTATAACCTAGAGATAAAGTGTATGTTAAAGAGTTTTCTCGGGACATTCTCGTAGTGCAAGCTGGGTATGGTATCTCATGTGACGGAGCTCTGGGCTGCCATCTTAGTTTGTCCACACTTTGTATCTAAGAACGCCTGTGGACAGAAAAGCTGAGAGGTTATTTTAAATATAGTAAGATAAAGGCATTAAAACATAGTGTTATGGGATGTTTCCATATGGGAGTCAGAGATTTCCCGTGGTACTCTTTACCTGCGATCCTGGTTTAATTCTTATGTCTCTTCCTTTGTACCTGAGATTTTTTTCTTCCTTATTGCTTTAAGGAGTTCTTCTTTCTCTTTGCTTTTTGCCATTTGGATTACTATATGTCTTGGTGTTTGTTTATTAGAGTCTATTTTATTAGAGACTCTCTTCACTTCCTGGATTAGCATTGAAGTTTCTTTCCAGAGGGTGGGAAAGTTCTTTGCTATTATTTCCTTGACTACTTGTTCTTCCCCTTTCCCTACTTCCTCCTCTTTTGGTATACCCACAATTTTTAGATTGTTTCTTTTGTCCTTGTTCATTAGATACTGGACTTCTCCTTCCAGTGCTTTGCCTTTTATTTCTTTGTTGGTTTCTTGATCATTTTTTGTTTGCAGTTTTCCTTCGAGTTCTTCAATGTGCTTCTCCAACTCTGTGTTTCTGCTCGTAAGGCTTGTTACTTTGTCTTTTAATTTCTTCAATTCTTTTTGTATGGAATTTCTCATGTTCTTTAACATTTCTTCTTTAATTTGGCTGATTTGTTCATACATAGATTTCTTATACTTGGTAACTAGCGTTTCTTTCATTTATTTTATCAATTCTTGCATTTCCTTCCTCATGGCTGCTTTTAGGTCTCCTTTTTATGGATCTGTGCATTCTGGTGGACTTGGAAACTTGCCAGGGTTTGTCTCCGTATCTCCAAATGTTAGGGTTCTCCTTGATTTACCCATATTTCTTTGCATTTCTTGGTGTGGTTTGGAGTGCTGTGCCTTCTAAATTCAGCCTGCTTTGGTCCCCTGTATTGTGGGGATGAGTCCCCTCCCTGAGGGTGGTTCTAGAGGGGGCTGTTGGGTGAGCTCGTTGAAGTTTGGCTCCTCCTGTGCTCTTTATGTGGCCTGATTCGTTGCTTTTCCCTTTTGTTGTCAGCTAGTGCAGGTCCTCTCCTGACCACAATGGTGGAGGGTGCTGTTGAGCCTACCTCCTTCGCCCCCACTCTCCTATCTGGAAGTCAGTCCTCCTTCAGTGTGCAGTTCCGCTCCTGGCCACAATGGTTGTGGGCGCTGTTGAGCCTTGCTCTCTGTCCTCCCTCCCCTATCTGGGAGTCAATGGAGCTCTGCCCTCTCCGATCTTCAGCAGAAGAAATTCCCGCTGCCAAACCCACCCAGTAACTGCCCTCAGCCCTTGGGGAGTCTCAGGTCCACTCCGGGGTTCAGGGGGTAGGCTGCTCTAGGTTAGCCAAAGGTCCACGTGGCAGGCCCAAGCTCACCCAGTCTATTGGTCCCAGCCTGTCCCAGCAGCGCAGAGTGGGTTTGGCACAGGCGTCTCTGACTGGCTGCACTCCCCTGTCTAAGCTCGGGTTGGGGTAATCTCTGGGGACAGGAGATTGAGGTAGCGGGCAAGGGATTCTCTGCGCACCCACGTGGAGTGGCCCCAGGGGAATGCACTCGCCCTGGGACAGGCGCGCAGGCTGGTCGGCACAGAGGTCTCTGTGCGCCCACGTAAGTGGCCTCAGGGGAATGCACTAACCCTGGGTACTGGTGCACGGGGTGGTGGAAGCAAGGGTCTCTGTGCGCCCAGGTGGAGCAGCTTCAGGGCACTGCACTCCTTCTCAGGACCTTAAGCTGTGTTTTAGCCCATTCTTTTTATACAAAAACTTTTTAGATTGATGTAATCTCATTTGTTTCAGTTTGCTTCAGGCACCAAATTATTGAAGACTCCTTCAAAATCTAGGTCTTGGAGCATTTTGTCTGTTTGTTTCTTATTGTACTTTATAGATCAAACCTTCATTTTCTATACAGACTTGTCAGTGCTTGTTTCTCTGAAATAATGATACTGAGTATTTATATACACTGTTGTTCAACTATATTTGATTTATATTTGGAGAAATGCATGTTTTGGAGGATCCGTGAGATAAGGATGCCATTTCTGGTGATATTTGGCTGACCGCACAGTGAATATATTAATGGTCCAAGTACAAGAATCTTCAGGGATAATCAAGCGCTGTAGGCTATCAAGACCACCCTAGGAATAAATTATTCTTAGTGATTATATTTTATATCCCAATATGCTGTTGAATTTTTCTAGAATATTATTTAAACCATTCTATCAATATTAATCAAAGATATTATCCGATATTTCCTATTCTTTGACATCTTTGTCTGAATTTTTATCAGAATATTTACGATCTCAAAATAATTAGTTTGCAAGTACCACCTCAGTTTTAATATTTTGGAAAAGTTTAAGAAGAATATGTATAATATTGTTCAAGTCTCCAGCTTGCTAGTTTGCATATTATCTGATCTTTATATTATTAGGAAAATGTATTACATATTAACATCTTTTAATTTTTGAATTAATACAAGTTGTGAGTTAGTTTTCATTTTTCTCCTTAGATTTTTCAGTGTTTGTTTTATATCTTGATATTCTGCTGACAATTATTATCTAGTAATGTTACAATTTATTACTATTTTTAAATAAATATATATTTCTTATATAAGTCTTTTATAAACTGCTTTAAACTCACTTTTTTTGTTTTGTTTTGTTTTGTTTTTGACCAAGCTCCTCGCTTGGGGGATCATATGGAAAACCGGGGGATTGAACCGCGGTCTGTCCTAGGCTACCACGCACAAGGCATACATTTATTGGCTTGTGCCACTACTCTGGCCCCTGTACCCACTTTTTTATAAACTCTTTAAGATATGGCTTATGAACACTAAAACTTAGTAAAATAGTCTATTTATTTTTGAATGTCTTTATCCTGACTAGCACAAGTATCAAGAACAGGAAAGATTTTTTTAGTCATGAAATCCATTTGGCTGTAATCTGATTTCTTAGCAATGAATATAAATGAATACCCCATCAGGAAGCATTAGTAGATCACAGTGTTTGACTTGGCATATACGAAGCCAACTATTCACTTATGCAAATTAGAATAAATTGATGACTAAGTTAAAGATGATTCTGGATACTATATATTGATATAAAAGAAATTCTTTGCATGAAATATTATTTGCTTTATTTGTAGTTTGTAAAGCATTATATTTTAAATTAGTTTGGTTCATCTTTGATATTTTTCTTTACTCTTTTTAATAGAGTATTAAAATGCAATGTTTTTTTGTTTGTGGTCACACTCAGCAGTCTGTAGGGCTTATCCCCAGCTCTGTATTCAAGAATCACATCTGGCAGTGCTCAGTGTTCCTCATTGGGTACCTAAGTTGGTAGTATATAAGTCAGAACCTCAACCTATTGCACTATCTCTCCTACTCCTCAAACATGCCTTGAACACTAAAAGTTGCTTAGTACAAATAGGTAAGTAGTACATATAGATGGTCACATGTAAGCAGTGAAGGTAGCGGTAGACATATAAAAGTTATAGGAACATATTTTTATAAATTAATTAATCTTCACCTCTTCATATTGTATTATAAATGTGCTAGCACACAAACTGCATAAAGTAAAATGCCAGATACTATTCTTTCAATCTTCACAACCAGGTTCAGATGAGTAATTGATGAACTTGATCCATAAAGCTTACTTACTCTTAAGACTTCTCAGTTCATCACTGTTGCTTCCAACATCCTAGTCACCTTAGGTTAAAGCCCCTATATTGTTAGGTATACAGTAAAACTTGTTAAGTATCTTGATGACACAATTACAAACTCAGTTTTGAAATAATGGCATTTATATTTTCATCAGATTATTTGTCAAACTTTAACATAAAATAAAATCTGTATAATAATTTGTTGTAAAATGACCTAATATTAATAAAGCTTATCAATTGAGTTATTTAGTATTGGATTTATTTAGAAAAAGAAAAATGAGATTATAAATAGAACAGAATGAGAGGCAGATTAAATTTTGCTATAGATAAGTAATATTGTTTTAGGCAACCAATCCAGTATTCAACTAAATTCGAATTAATCTATTCTCTGAGAAAAAAAAAACTCCATAATAGTTTGTAGTAGAAGGAATTTCTCTTTAAATTCAAGTTATGCATAACTGATTATTCATTAGAATACTGGCAAACCTGTTAATTTAGTCAATAATATAGTTTGTTCTATTTCTTGTTATTTTCATTTACTTTAATTTAATTTTCTGATTATTCAATCACAAGTGAAACAGATTTTCAAAGGGAATTTAACATTTTAATCTTAGTTTTTTTATTTTCTGTCTGTCTCTGTCTCTGTCTCTGTCTCTCTCTCTGTCTCTCTCTCTCTCTCTCTCTCTCTCTCTCTCTCTCTCTCTCTCTCTCTCTCTCTCTTTTGGGGGGAGGCCACACCCAGCAGTGCTCAGGGTTTACTCCTGGGTCTATGCTCAGAACTTGCTCCTGGCAGGCTCAAAGGACCATTTAGTATGCCAGGATTTGAACCACCGACATTCTACATGCAAGGCAAACGCCTTACCTCCACGCCTCAGTTTTTTATCCTCAATTCACCTTTAGTTAAGACATAAATTAAAGACAGCTAACCTACTATTTACAACTATCTTCTTCCTAATCAAAATAAAAATAAATATATACTTCATTGTGTTTTACTATTACCATTAGATTGTATGTCATAATTCTTCCTTATTATTTAAATATTTTGTTCGTTTTTTCATATTTACCAGGATATGTTAAAATAATATTCATAAAATAATTATGTGTACTTATTCAAAATAGCTAAATATAAATATCTATTATTAGTACCATAAAAATTGGAACTATGTCAAGGGTTCTTTTCTTATTTATTAGTTGATTTCAAATTGTTGTTTATCCATTGCATGGAATTCTACTGTTATTGAAAATAAAGTGGGTGAATCTCAAAAATATTATGTTACATTAAGTAAGCCAATATTGATTCATTGCATTATTCTTTTAGAAAGGCATAGTGTTAGTGACAAGACGTGCATGGTTGCCTGGGATAATAGAAATGAACCAAATTTTAAGAGGCTTGAAGAAATTGCTTAGTGAAAGATAGTGTTGTCCATTTTGATTTGATGACACTTTCATGTTAGTAGGCAATTACAAATATAACTACACCAGGGCCAGTGAGCTGGTGCTAGAGGTAAGGTGTCTGCCTTGCTAGCGCTAGCCAAGGAAGGACCGCGGTTCAATCCCTCGCTGTCCCATATGGTCCCCCCAAGCCAGGGGCAATTTCTGAGCACTTAGCCAGGAGTAACCCCTGAGCATCAAATGGATATGGCCCAAAATAACAAAACAAACAAAACAAAAAAGACAAATATAATTACACCACCACATATTTTGTTATCATAAATAATGCCTTAAAATAAAATAATTTTAATAATTTGATTAGATTATTTAAAATTTTTAGATTATTGATTGCCAATTAATAAAATAGATGAATTCAAAAATTAAAGGTACCAAGCAGTTATGTAGATATATTTTAAATATATTTTATAATTATATTATTATTAATGCTAAATAAGAAGTGATGTGTAACAATTTATACATTTTGGATGTAATCCTACTTACATTAAGTATTTGAGTTTTATATGTTAATAGATAAATTATGTGTGCCTGTATGTGTGATTATATTTAAAACTTATTTATGAGTAAATTTTACATGGTAATATATTTGAAGAGATAAATGCATTTCTTGTATTAAGCATAGAAAAAATAAAGTGGCCTATAAGTCACTAATATTGCAATGAATGATGGTCAATAAAGAAACTTCACTGCCTATATTTAAACTTTTCTTTCTTGGTATAGCACATTCTAATAATTTATGTTAGTAAATTTTGAAATATTATAAAATGTACAATAGGAACTTTGCAAGAAGAGTACACTCTTTGGTCCTTTGAACAAAACTTTTATGGCCTCTTAAAATAAAATGAACTATATTCATTTAGAGATTGCCTGAAAGTTTGACTTTATACTCTTTCTCTCTTTTAAATCAATCATTTTATATTTACTAAGGCAAAAATGGTAGTATTTACAAATTCTATCTTTCCTCTAGAGTTTTCTAGTTCCGGATAGGGTTCTTATAAGAAAGGAACAAAAAAAAAATCAAACTCTATATTTTCATGGGTATTTATTCTGATTTAAATATGTCTACTTAGCATTTCTAATTTTTTCTTAGGAGATATTCATTTAACATATGTCAAATATATTGAACAATAAGAATTTATATATGTCATCAATTATTTCTGATCTTATTCTGATTATTCTGTTTCAGAAATTATACAGTTATAAATTCAAAAATTATTGTGGTTACAATAAGACCTGAACCGAAAACAACTGATTCATTCCTGGAGATAGAATTAGCTCATTTGGCTAATGTAAGTATCACCTGCTTGACATTAAGTTTCTCATATAATTTACCTTGTAAGTAAAAGTATTGTTACTTTTAAAATATAAGAACATAACATATTTTCTAGGTTTTTCAAAATCATCAATGAATTAATATGTTAAGAACTTGTGAGATATACAGAAATAATTTATATTCTTCCACACTTTTAAAATATTTTTAATTTATCCCATATAATATTACTTATAAGTAATTAGAGACTTTATTGTGCTATAAAGTTAGACATTAGGGAATATCAATGTGAAATGATCTTGTCTCACTATGCAACAGAAAATACTGCAAATATATAAGCTTTGAATGATTATTTTAAACAGCATAAAGGGGCATGAAGAACTCCAGGGATTCTCTAAAATTGTAATATGTAAAATTGCTAAATGAGAATCAGAACCAACTTTTTATAACTCCCTAAATTTCTAAGTATTTAAATTCAATGCTTCCATCTCAGAATGAAAATTCTTTCTTAAGCTCATCAAACTGAAACAGAAGTTAGTTATATCTTCTTCACTCATAACATAGAAGTTAAAAATAACTATCGGTGGGGCAGAGTGGTGGTGCAGAGGTAGGGCGTTTGCCTTGCAGGTGACTAACCTAGGACGAACCATGGTTAGATTCCATATGGCGTCCCATATGGTTCTCCAAGCCAAGGGCTATTTTTGAGCAAATATCAATGAGTAACCCCTGAGCATCACTGGGTGTAGCCCAAAAACAAACAAATACAACAAAAACAAACAATAAAAAACTATTGGTGGGACTACAGTGATAGCAGAGTGAGTAGGGCATTTGTTTTACACTTAACTGACTTGGATTCAATCCCAGACATCCCATATGGTCCCTAAGCCTGCCAGGAGATAATTTCTGAGCGCAGAGCCAGGAGTCTCTTCTGATACCGATGGGTGTGGCCCCCCAAATAAAAATATTAGCCATTCATATATTCTTTGTAAATAATTAAACCGTTGATTTGGCAGAGGAAATGATTTACGCTTAAGTTTCCATAATCATATTTTACACTTATATATAATATATTTACAGTACTTATGTATATATAAATATATACATATATATAGTTCTTTGGGGGGCCACATCTGGTGGTGCTCAAAAGTTAATCCTGTTTCTGCGCTCAGAAATTGCCACTGCCAGGCTTGAGGGACCATCCCATAATCAAACCCAGATCCATCCAGTTTGGCCACGTGCAAGGCAAACTCCTTTCCTCTGTGTTACCACTCCAGCCCGCACACGTATTTTTTTTAAATTCTTGGGCCGCATGTACATTTTTTTTTCCAAATTCTTCTGAAACTTCCACAAAGTTGAACTTTACAAATAATGAAATCACAAAGCAAATATAATTTCCCTGAATTCACACAGTTGGCAAAAAAAAAAAAGAATAAAATTTATGCTCTCATTTTTTGGGCAAAAAATTTATTTTCTGCTATTTTGTAATTTCTGATTTAAATATAAACAATGAAACATTAGTTTTATAAGTGACTATTTTGTTCTCTATAAATAGTTTACTAAAATGGCTCAAGCATTTTAGATTGTTATGAAAACAAATTTCTCAGTAACAACACTTAAACATTATCATGTAGACCACTGCATATGTTTCGACTTTTAAAAAAATGTGACCCTATTACTTTTATTATCTAAAATGTATTTTCTTTCTATAGTATTTACATCTTCATATCTTAGAACATGCTTACGTCAAAAAGAATTATTTTAATATTCAATTAAAATAATATCTGTATTTCTATATTTAAAACTTGTTATATTTTTGTATAGATAGATAATGCATGTCCAGTTCTAGTAATTGATTTAAAATTGTAAATTATTTTATATCTTTATTCAAACACTGTGTTTACAAACATGATTGTAGTTGGGTTTCAGTCATAAAAAGAACACCACCCTTGACTAGTGCAACATTCCTGTCACCAATGCCCCATTTCCCTCCCACATCTCACCTATATTCCAGACATGCTTTCCACTTCCCTCACTCATTTAATGATGGTCCCCAGTGGAGATATTTCTCTAACTGCACTCACCACTCTTGTGGTGAGCTTCATATGGTGAGCTGGTCCTTTGACCCTTATATCTGGAAATTATTTCAATAATATCTTTATTTTTCTTTTTTTTTTAAACTATTTTTTTTATTATTTTGGGGTCACACCCATTTGGTGCTCAGGGGTTATTCCTGGCTAAGCGCTCAGAAATTGCCCCTGACTTGTGGGGACCATATGGGACACTGGGGGATCGAACCGTGGTCCTGATCCTTGGCTAGTGCTTACAAGGCAGACACCTTACCTCTAGCGCCACCTCGCCGGCCCCATCTTTATTTTTCTTAAAACTCAAAGAGGGGACCACATATTTTAGCCACCCTGAGGGGGAGGGAAGAGGAAATGGGGGGTAGGACAAAATGGAGGTGTAGGGAGGACAATCTGGTGATGGGAATCCCCCCTGATTTTATATAAATATGTACCTAAAATGTTATTGTCAACAAAATGTAAGCCACTATGATCAAAATAAAAATTATATTAAAAAAAAAAACCTCAAAGATGAGTGAGACTATTCTGTGCCTCTCTCTCCCCCACTGATGTATTTCACTCACCATAATAGATTCTATTTACATCCACGTATAGGAAAATTTCATGACATCATCTCTCCTGGCGGCTGCATAGTATTCCACTGTGTTTATGTACCACAGTTTCTTTAGCCATTCATCTGTTGGAGGGCATCTTGGTTGTTTCCAGAGCCTGGCTATTGTAAATAGTGCTGCAATGAACATAGATGTGAGGAAGGGGTTTTGGTATTGTGTTTTTGAGTTCCCAGGGCATATTCCTAAGGAATGGTATAGCTGGATCATATGAAGCTCAATTTTCAGTTTTTTGAGGTATCTACATATTGTTTTTCATAAGGGCTGGACTAGAAGGCAATCTCACTAATAGTGAATGAGAGTTCCTTTCTCCCCACATCCCATCCAGCACTGATTGTTCTTGTTCTTTGTGATGCATGCCAGTCTCTGTGGTTTGAGATAGTACCTCACTGTTGTTTTGATTTTCATCTCCCTGATAATTAGTGATGTGGGGCATTTTTTCATGTTCCTTTTGGTCATTTGTTAAAATTGTAAATGTTTTAATTCCCTCAAAGACATACTGAAAAGCAAAACATAGAATGTACATATATATATGCATTTCCTTTCATTTTTCTCATTCTCTTTTTCTTTTGTTTCTTTATTGTCTCACTCCTCTCCTCTCCTCTCTCCTCTGTCTGTCTGTCTGTCTCTTCTTTCTCTCTCTCCTTTCTCTCTCTCTCTCTCTCTCTCTCTCTCTCTCTCTCTCTCTCTCTCTCTCTCTCTCTCTCTCTCTCTCTCTCTCTCTCTCTCTCTCTCTCTCTCTCTCTCTTGGGCCACACCTGGTGATGCTCAGGTTAACTCCTGGCTATGCACTCAAAAATCTCTCCTGGCTTGAGGGACCATATGGAATGCTAGGGGTCAAACTGAGGTCTGTCCTAGGTCTACCAATTGCAAGGCAAACACCATATTATTGCACCAGTGCTCCGACTTCTCATTCTCTCTCTTTTTTTTAATGTTTGTTTTCTCTTCCTTTCTTCCTCTCTCTCTTGGTTTTTGAGACAAATTTAGCAGTGCTTGACGCTTTCTCTTGGCTCTTCACTCAGGGATCTCTCCTGCAGGGTCCAGGGGACTTTAGGAGGTCGAGGGTTCAAACCTTAAATCAGCTACATGCAAGATAAGTACTATACCTGCTGCATTATTTCCTTAGGCCCAAATGTATACCTTAAATCTTCAGGATAAAAAAAGTTGGTAAATGTTTAATCTCAAAATCTTTCTTTAATAAACATTATTGAGAATTTAAAGAATAAGTCAGTTCTATGACAAACTTGAACAATAATGATTTATGACAAAGTCTTATTATTACAATTCAATAAACTATTATAAATTAACAAGTTTTAGTTTTAGCATAGTATTCTTAGAGCATATTTTTACCCAATTTACTAAAGAGAGAAATTAGGGACAGAAGATGGTATGCATCATAATCAGAGCCCATAGTAGGTGTGTAATTCAACATACATACCCCTTCCTAGTTACAAAATGGAACCTCTTGGGATCATTTGATTCATTTTTTTCTTTGATATATTTTATAAATATTTATCAAACTATAATCTGTACAATATATATTTTTGAATTTTTAAAGATTTATATATGATTATACGTTTGAATTTTTAATGCTTACTATAACTACTTGTTACCATTCAAACGAGATTTTATAAAATAGAATTATTCCTTGAGAGATGGAATGTAGGATAAATATAATGAAAATTATCTTTTTATTATTATCATATGTTTTATATATTTTTATTTAAGAGATCATCTAAAGATCATGTCCTAAAACAGCAATAATACTAGATGAAGGATTTATTTCATATATAAAAAATTTAATACAAAAATGGAAACTTTATTATACATGTATTTAGTTATATATAACAAAAGCATTATAGCTAAATCACATGTTAATTATATGTAAAAAGTGATCTACTTTAATTATTATGACATATATCTAATATAAAGTCTATTTTATTACATTAATTGTACCTGCTGCACTTTTCTGTCTGAGCTCAGAAAAGAATAATTGCTATAAAATTATATCTATTTCCTATGTCATTTAAAAATGAAAAATGGGAGTATAATTTTAATGAGCCTAGGTAAAATAATTGTTAAACATTTTCTAAATGAAATGTGTTCTTTTCAATTTTTTTAACAAATAGGATTTAACGGGTGCTTAGATATAATAAGACCTTTGAGAAATGGTAGAAATGGGTAGCAGAATAAAATTTCTTGAATTCTACATTGTATTTTTGAAAATTTCATTGAAGTTCTAACCAGAACATAATATTGTAATGTGTATAATATTATTAATTCAGAGATTTGAGTTTTGAAGAGAAACAAGAGACCAGGAGGTAGGGGCCTGGAGTGAAGATACTTTTAGCCCTCTGATGTTGTGACCTAGTCTCTTAGGATCATGTGTCTGGAGAAAACATATTACATTGGTAAGGGAGAAAATATATTTAGGTTCTCTTATTTAAGTTACTTTTGCATACTAGTGGTCTTCACCTGCTAGTGCAAAAGCAATTATTCAATAAAGAGTATCTACATTTTCTCACTCCAAAGACAACATTGAGTTTCCGCTCTGAGAAGCTGAGTAGGCTTCAGTTGGTTCCTAGAATTGGAGAACTGGTCTTATGACTTTTGATGTGTGACTCATATCAAAAAGATGACTTGTTTTCACACAACAACTTGGTCTCTTGACAATGTGACACATGTCCTCCCTGCAATCAAGCAGGTCTTTTGTGGGACCTCAGTTGTAGTCAGTCTGGAGGTGGCACCTCACTCTATTTGAAGTTCATTATTATTATTATTATTATTATTATTATTATTATTATTACTGTTAATATGTTGGGGTGGCACTGGGAATTGAACCTAGTACTGGAAATTGAAGTTGGGCATTCAACTGGGAATTGAAATGGGCACTCTGCTGTGAATGGTTTTGGATATGATATTTAGTCTGAAAAAAATCGACAAACCTAAATAGACTAAACATTTCAGCAAAATTCCTTTAACTGTCTTCATGACATAATAAATTTTTCTAATTTTGGCATTGAATTTATTTTTCTTATTTGTAGAGCTAGGTGATGTACTTGTTACCCCTTAAAGATATAGTTACCTGTTTTAAGAAATATCAAATTATTTTAATCAAAGACATTTTCCCATATTCATGTTTTTTTAGTTATATATCTTTATCATTGATTTAGTCTATAACATTACTTCCATTAACAATGTTATTGGAATTAATTACTTGAACCTAAATAAGTGCAATAGAATGGATATTTTGTACATATGTAACATGTACACCTCTACTCATATTCAAGATTGCTCACACCCATTAGGATGTTTAGGATTTGGCAAGTTTAGATCTGTGACTTAGTTTGTTACTTTCTAAACTGGATAACATTACTTCTTTTTTTTAATTTAATTTTATTTATTTATTGTGACTAATGTGAATTACAAGTCTTTCACAGTTATATTTAAGGTACAAAGTGACAGTGAATTAGGGCCATTCTTACTACCAGTGTTGTCCTCCCTCTAGCATGCATCCCATACCTCTCCTCTTTGCTCCATGGACTGCTAGTGTAGCTGATCCCTTTTGTATATTTCTTGAGTTAGATTGGGTATCTTGATACTGTTGTTGATGATTTTGTGTTTAGTGTTCGAGTCTGATCATTTTTTATTTCCACTCAATATCCATAGACTGTTTGCTCCAGGTACCAGCTACTTCCCCCACCCTCCACTTACAATGTATTACAAGATGATTCAAGCCCTGTAGTTCTGTTGGAAAAAAAAGGAATAAAGAAAAAAAATGGTGCTGGGAGGGGTCTATCTAGGAGCTATCTATATCAATTTAAAACGAGAAAAGGTAAAAGAAAGAGAAAGAAAACATAAAAAAAAAGAAAAAAAAACAAAACCAGGTACCGACAAGAAACATGACAGCAAAAATAAATACCAGCTAAAATGGCTACAATGTGTGAAAGGAAATATAAAAGGAAAAAGAAAAGCAAAAAGAGTGGGGGGAAGGACAGTGTAACAAGAGGTTGTGTGTGTTTGTGTGTGTGTGTGTGTGTGTGTGTGTGTTTAATAAGCACAGTAAGTACTGGGGAAAATAGAAAGGGAATTAATTTCCTTGGCCTAAAAGATACTGGGTTTTTCCACTCTTTAATTATATTGTCATGGGAATGACTACAGGCTCTGGACAGATGTGTTGATGAACACCAAGGTCCTTTTCTGATAGCAGGAAACGTTCTCAGTTGTGGCTGACAAAATCAACATTTTCTCTTGAAATACAGATTAAAAAATAATTTTATTTTAGTTTTCACATGTGTCATAAAACTGACAAGCTTGATATTACTTTTTTTTTGTTGTTTTTTTTTTGGTCACACCCAGTGATGTTCAGAAATCACTCCTGGCATGAGGGACCATATGGGATGCCATATGATCAGTCATAGGCTAGCATGTGCAAGGCAGATGCCTTACCATTTTTGCCACTACTCCGGCCCCTGATATCACATTTTTTTTCCAAATAAAATACTATATATTTTCATTTTAAGTAGAATGATTATTTTTACTCTAATGGTTTATAATCTAGCCTCACTTTTTTTAAATCTTCCTTTGAGCATAAGTCAAGTGGTCTAGGTTATTTAATATTGCTGTTTTGGGGGGTGAAATTGGGCCACACCCGGCAGTGCTCAAGGGTTGCTCCTGGATCAAATCTCAAAAATTACTCTTGGTACGGTCAGGGGACCATAAAGGGATGCCAGGTCTGTCCCTTTTTGGCCATGTGCAAGGCAAATGCCCTACCACTATACTATTACTCTGGATCCAATATTGCTATTTTAGCAATGAGAAACCCAACAAATTTATGTATTACTATGAATTTACAGAAAAAATGAACTTATGGAAATTTCTATATGTGTGTTATTTATTTACATTCTAGTAAGACCAACATGACAAATTAAGGATTTAATTCTGTGTGTTTGAAATTAAATTAGTCATGAACCAATCTTTGTGAACTATAGAAGAAAACACAATGTGTGTGACCATTAGATAAATATAAGATACAATCAAATTAAATCCAAACATTCTTCAGTGGCATTTTCATGAATATCAAAAGCTTATAACAAATGAAGAATTAAGAGTCAATTGTCGGGGCCGGGCGGTGGCGCTAAAGGTAAGGTGCCTGCCTTGCCTTCACTAGCCTTGGACGGACCGCGGTTCGATCCCCCGGTGTCCCATATGGTCCCCCAAGCCAGGAGCAACTTCTGAGCGCATAGCCAGGAGTAACCCCTGAGCGTTACCGGGTGTGGCCCAAAAACCAAAAAAAAAAAAAAAGAGTCAATTGTCAAAGTTTAAACAAGCCTATTCTATCCAATTAGAATTTCTACAAAGTGGTGTTTATATCTAATTACTTTTTAAATTACTTTTCTATCAGAGTATTTGTCCATTTGGAAGATATTTCCGATGTTTTGCCTGTTTAAAGCTCTTGGTAATTTTTATGGGTAAGACTTGAAATGCTAAAGTAGATTGAAGAGCATACCAACTGCTGAAATTCAGATAGAAATAGTTTGCTAGCTACAGATTTGTTTTTGTTATATCCAAAATTTCTCAACAATAACAATCACTTTTCCCTCTTACATTTTAAATTTACATTACATTATTTTTTTTTATTTTTATTTTTGGGCCACACCCATTGACGCTTAGGGATTACTCCTGGCTATGCGCTCAGAAATCGCTCCTGGCTTGGGGGGACCATATGGGATGCCAGGGGATCGAACCGCGGTCCTGTTCGTCCTACACTAACGCTTGCAAGGCAGACACCTTACCTCTAGCGCCACCTTCCCGGCCCCACATTATATTATTTATAATGTTTATATTATAAATAATATTTTATAATATTATATTATAATATATTATCAATATTTAAAATTTTAAGAACATGAAATTCTACTATTATTAAGCAAGTATCAGCAAACATTTTCAGTCTAATCAAATAACAAATAATTCTTACCATTATATGAACTATGATGGTCTGTCCCATCTACCAAACTCTGATAATACACCAGGAAATTATTTGTATATAATATATAAAAGAAATGATGTAACTCTGTAAAAGGAGCCATTCCAGTGGTGGTCAAGGGACCATACCTGTTACCAGAAATCAAAATGGATCTGACTCTCTTCCAATAAATTTCATTTCTTAAGAATGTAGGTTAGGGGACCGGAGAGATAGCATGAAGGTAAGTTTACCTCGCATGCAGAAGGATGGTGGTTCGAATCCCGGCATACCATATGATATCCTGAGCCTGCCAGGAGCAATTTCTGATCGTAGAACCAGGAGTGACCCCTGAGCACTGCTGAGAATGTAGGTTAGATTTTCTAGCTGTACAATATAGTTTGTCTGTTTGGCAAACTCAATGGTTCCAACACCTTCCATTGTATATCACATTCTAATTTCCAGAACCAATGAATATATTACATTACAGAAAAAGGGACTTCTCAGATATTAAGGGGGGATTATCATGATTTGTCTGAGTAGGCCTATTTGATCACATATTGTTTAATTTGAAAATTACTAATAAAATGTTGGGTTTTTCACAGTTCTTTAAGATAAATTTCTCACCCTACTTTGATCTTTAACCTAGAACAAGGTTGTTGCTCAGTGGAAGGAATAAAAAGTAAAGCAAGACTAGACTGCTGGACAGCATTATTCTATCCATTTTTCCCAGCTATGGTCAGTACAGTGCAGTGCACAAAGGACCCATTTCAGCACTACTAAGTTTGAAGATGAAGAAAGGCCCATAAATCAATGAATGTTGGCAACCTTTGAAAGCTGAACAAAATCCTTACTTTCTAATCAAGAGCACTTTCCTCCAACTTTTGTTAGACAAATTACATGACAAACAGAATGAGTCTGCATGAATTTATCCTCACATCCTCTAGAAAGATCTATAATTATGCAAACAATTTGATACCAGTGATATTCAAATCTTATGAGCAAAGACCCATCAGTTTCATGGTTCTGACCAAAATAAATCATAATACAGTAACTGTGTCCTCTTATGCTGGTGAGTTTACTGTATTTTTATGATAACAATAGAAAAATTAATAAGCCTCAAAGGAACATTGTTAAATTAATTGTATATTTGAAAAATATTTAAATATATCAGTAAAGCCATTTTGTGTAAGATATAATATATATAATAAATATTTCAGTGAAAAATAATTATCAGCTGGAGATTAAACTTTGTCTTTTTGATTATCATGCCACCACATTAGGAATCTGATTAAAGAACATAAAATCATAATACATAGATTTTATAAAGAAATTATAGGGAATTAGTTGAAATTTTAGACTGCTTTCAGATCATACTACTTAGGCAGCCAGAAGAAGATGCTATATTTTGGGCAATTCTGACTTTGCAGTTCTTTGTGCAATTTAGTGAAACTCTGCTATATACTTACAGATTAGAGGAGTACAAAAAAAATAATACTAAATGTCTTGTTTTCAATACAAATTCATTGTTTTTAAGGGCTTTATATTATATCATGGATAATAATTTTATCTAATAATATATTGAATCTAGTTGATTTTTGTTATTTTTATTAGTTATTTTTGCTTAAACTCAAAATAATATTTAATTTTTGCTTCAACAACAGGTAACTTATATGCTGAAACATGCACCAGATTTTGTCAGTTGGTGTTTGAATTGTGATAAAAAATATGTTATTAAGGCTTTCTAATATGTATGGTGGCAATACTTTTCTTTGATTGTAAAGATATAAGTAATTTCTTACAGTAGTTCTTTGTTTTACTGGTTCTCATATGTCAAATAGAAACTATGCACTGGAAAATTATGTATATTGAAGTTAGTGATATAACTCAGAAAGTAGAGAAGCAAGCTGCTATTACATTCACAAAAAAAATGGCATGTGTTTAATGTGGGCTATTCTGTAACTCTATAGCAGAAGCTGAGTTAAATATATGCCTTCTCTATGTGTTCCAATGAAATAGCTGACAGTTCTTGAGAAGATATGTGAAATAGAGTTACATATCATACTGATAAAACAATATTCTCACTTTAGTGATCTTTGAACAATTCTATTTTCAGATAAACCTTACTATTTCTTCTTCATAGGATCCACTTATTCCCAAAATACTAATTTGGTGAGGAGGGTGAATTGGGCCATAGCCAGCAGAGCTTAGGTATTTCTCTAGGTTCTGCCTTAGGGATTACTACTGGAAAATATATGGTGTCCAGGAATCCTAGAACAACTTTCTAAGCGAGTTCTCTTCCCTCAGTATTACCTTTTGGTACACCCTCAAAATTTGTAAGGAATAAATGCATCCCTGTCTTATTGTAGTACTATTTGCAATAGTTAAAAGCAGTATATGTTAGGCTCCTGTCAAAATAATTAATGAAAAAGAAAGATGGGCAGTACTTATTTTGGTCAAAAAGACCAACTGGTAAGTTAACAGGAGAGATGAAGCAGAGTAGGTGAAATGAATAGTGTTAAGAGACATTTATGGGACCAGAGTGGTACCACAGTGGTAGGGCATTGTAGAAGTTTTGTTCCATCATTTTTGTTGTAATCAGTCTTCTGTAATAAGTGGTCTTGGTTTTTGCTCAGATCCTAGGCAAAAATCAAGGATAGAGTTTTCATTATGGTTCCATAAGTTCTCTCAGCAGAACTTTTTAAGAAGTTTCTGGCTATAATTTTAATGTTTATAATTGATTCATCATTTATTTTAATTAATTGACCCCATCTTGCAGGTCTACTAATTGGGTATTAAAGTGAATGCTCACATACTCTCTGGTGGCAGGAAGGTAAATGGATATTTCAGAGCAGTAAATTGTCAGATGTCACTGAATAAAGCTGTTTGCAGAGCTGAGGGATTAACTATAGTTTAGCATATACTGATTTCACTACCAAAACCAAACCCAACTTTTCATTATACCATGAGTTCCAAGTTTGACAATGATATTAAAATATATTAACCTTTATTATTCAAGTTAGGCATTCCTTTGAAGAAAGTTACCTTTCAGGTTGAAGTTTAACCAAGTTGATTTTACTTTGAACTTAATAATCTGTCATTTCCTCTGTTTAACTCTTGATGTCATGTTTCTGTTTTATTTCTTTTTCATTCTGAATTCACAGATGCTCCTTAAAATCAGACACAGGATGGTACAAATAAATTGTTCAAATAAATTTCCCCCTAGAATTTTATTTTTGTTTGCATGCTTCCCTTTAAGTTAGTACATAAAATGCATTGAAATAAAATACAGTACCCTGACCAATAAAAAGAATATTGGTGTTAAGTGAAATATCCATAACTTGAATACTAAATATAATCATGGTTATATTTAATAAATTTTAATAAATGTAATGAATATTACTAAAATAATTAAAATAAACATAGCAAATAACTCAGAGAAACAGCAATTTTAATGTGCTTATCTAGATTTTTAAAAATAGTTTTTCTAGGGGCTTGAGTGATAGTGCAGCAGAAGGGCATTTGCCTTGCATGCTGCTGATCCAGTATGAACCTGGGTTCGATCCCAGGTGCTCCATATAGTCCCCAAGCCAGGAGCGATTTCTGAATAAATAGCCAGGAGTAATCCCTGAGTGTCAGTGGATGTGCCCCACCCAAAAAATTTTAAAAAATGTGTTTTTCATATAAACTTTAGTTATTAGCAAATTATAGAAAAGGCTAAGGCACAAGAACTGCTTAGAACTTATGGGCATGGAGGACATATGTTAATTTTTAGATGAGTTAGTAATTTTCAGTAAATTTCAGAAAATTTGCCTGCCTTGATTTATTCAGCATTATCATTGATGTTGGATGATTATGAAGATATTTAATTATGTAATGATGCAATGTTAAGAAGTATGGGGCCGGGCGGTGGCGCTGGAGGTAAGGTGCCTGCGCTAGCCTAGGACGGATCACGGTTCGATCCCCCGGCGTCCCATATGGTCCCCCAAGAAGCCAGGAGCAACTTCTGAGCGCATAGCCAGGAGTAACCCCTGAGCATCACAGGGTGTGGCCCAAAAACCAAAAAAAAAAAAAGAAAAAAAAAAGAAGTAATGGTGATTATGTTGTAAATTCAAAATGAGATTCAGTTTATAAAAAAGTTTAATTCATGAACCTTGTCAATCAGGCTCAAGAAAAAAACTATCAAATTACTTGCTTTGGTTTAGGTTGTATAAAAAAAAATGACCCCAATATGAGATATAATATTAGTGCTTTTTCAAGTAAATTAATATATAAATGGATAATTTCCAGAACCACTTTTAAAAATGTATATTTTTGGAAAATTAAAGAACCTGAAACTAGGGGAAAGGTAAAAAAAAAAAAAGGAACATGAGAATAATAGAATATGTTGAATGAAGAAGCACAGATTCCACATTATGATAGAATATGCCTATCTAGTGGTTATTTAAAATAATTTCTGATAATAGGGGACTTATTAAAGAGGAAATGGGACACAATAAAAATAGACATACAAACAGGAACATATTTACAAATATTAAGGCCTTTTCAAAAGTAATACCCTGTGTGATCCATTATGTAATTCATTGATCTTAAAGGTCATGGTAGCTAATCTGTATAATAAAATTAATGAAATGAATGAAGTACAAAATATCTGTTGGTTACAATGAGACTGCAAGTCCAAACATTCCATTGAATTGGACATTTAATGCATGTTCACCTGGAAATGGGGGGGAAAGTGGCTGTACAAGTACATCATAAAAGGTTCTTTGTTGTGACTTAGAGATAAAGAATAATTTGGTACTCTTTAAGGCATTATTGTAACATTGAATAATCCATAGAAAACAAAAGAAAATAAATAAACAGAAATCAAAGTATGGACCTTGTATAATTTAAGAAACTGAGAAATAACTCACTCAACAGCTGAGTTCACACTTTGCATGCAGAAGTCCAGGTTTGATTGCTAATATTACAGAATCCTCTGAGCACTGCAGAAAGCAATATCCAAGAATTGCCAGGAGTGGCCAAAACCAAATTAACAAACAAATACACACAAATGAAAAAATTGAGAAACTAGAATCATATTTGGAATAAATCTATTTTATGTGATCAACACATTTGTAATGTATAAATTTCTTGTATTAAAAAGAAATTGAAGTAAAATATTGAAAGGAGACTGCAAGATAAGAAATTACCATTCTGTTGCATAACAAAGAATCTTTGATATTTTTATGTGTACACTCAAGTTACAACTATTCTTTCTCTATTTATTTTTAGGGTACTTTGAATCCCTATTGTGTGTTATGGGATGACTCAAAAACGTAAGTGACAGATGGTTTCTTATATTATTTGACTAAATATTCAAAGCACATTTAGGTGTTGCAGCTGCTTGCTTGCTAATCTATAAGAGGATTGTGAGTTACACTCAGATAAATAATATCCTCCTACTTGAATGTTTTGGACACTGTGACAAATGTGTTTGTGTGAGATGATGCCATTTGGTTATGTTAGAAGATGGAATGCGAGGGAGGGAGGGAGGGAGGGAAAAAAAAAAGATGGAATGCATTACTTACTCAAAAAGGGTCATTTGTGATTATGATTTTATCTTGTTTTGACCACACATGGCATCACTCGGGTTACAGTTGGCTCTGTGCTCAGAAATAGCTCCTGGCAGGCTTGGGAGCCATATGGCATGCTGGAGGTTGAATCTGGGTCTGCAATATACAATGCAAATGCCCTACCCACTGTTCTATCGCTCTGGCCCCAGTAAAGGGCATTTGTAATGTGAATCCTGAGGTACTTTTAAAATCTCTAATATTTCTAATGATAGAAACAAATGATCATTCAACATATTACTACTTACTAATTCAACTTAGAATTATACGACAAAACAGCAATTTCTGTGGTCATTTAAAACAATGCATTATATGTGTGATCTTGAGGCTATTATTAGATTAATGCAATATTTATTTGGGCCTGCTAATTGTCTTGTTATAAAAACTTGAGTGACATTTAATTTTCTTACTCATGTACTTTATGATCATGAAGACAAAGTAATGGTGATTAATTAACATGGTTCTTCATATATTCCTTTATTTAAGTAATTATGGTTACTTTCCCACCTCCAATATCGCCATTGATCTCTCCGCCCACCCTTGCCTGTTCTTGGGACAGGCATTTTACTTTTCTCTCTCAATCTCTTTCACGTGTGCTTACTCTCTCTCTTCATCCTTTTTGATACTGTGGCTTTCACTATTGTTAATAAAGGGTGACATACATGTCACTTTATTCCCTGTCAGAACCCAGTTCTTGTCCAGAGTGATCTGTTCCAACTATCATTGTCATAAGTGACTCTGCTCTACTCTAACTACACTTATCACTCTTTATGGTAAACTGCTTGTCATGGACTAGTCCTTCTGATCCTCAACTCTATTGTCTCTGGATAGTATTACGCATATTTTATTTTTCTTATAACTCACAGATGAGTGATATTATTCCATGGCAATACCTCTATATTGGACTCATTTCATGCAGCATAATAGTCTCTTTGTACATCCATATGTAAATAAACATGATGACTTCATTTCCTTAATGACTGCATAGTACTCCATTTTGTAGATACACCATAGTTTCTTGAGCTACTCATTAGTTTTCAGAAAGCTTTCTTGTTTCAAAATTCTGGTTATTGTAAATAGAGCTGCAATGAACACAGGAGTGTACAGGGAACTTATGTACTGGGTTTTGTGATCTTAGGGTATATCCCTATTAGTGGTATTACTGGATCATACAGAAGCTCAATCTTCATTTTTTGAGGAATATTCACACTGCTTTCCAGAAAGGCTTTCCAACCAGAAGTAAATGAGAGTCCCTTTCTCCCTGCATCCCAACCAGCACTGGTTGTTCTTGTTCTTTGTGTCTGTGAATAGTCACTGTGATGTGTGATGACACGTCATTGTTGTTTTGATTTGCATCTCTGATGATTTATGATGTAGAACAAATGCTTTTTGGTCATTTGTATTTCCTCTTTGAGGAAATGTCTGTTCATTTTCCTCCCCATTTTTGGATGCAGTTAGATTTTTTCATATTAAATTCTATCATTACCTTTTATGTCTTAGATATTAAACCCTTCTTATCCTAGTCATCATTTCCTTTGAAATGGTACAAAAGCTTCTAAGTAAAGTAGTCCATTTCTTTATCTTTGTTTTCACTTGCTTGGCCAATAGCGTTTCTTGCTTGAAGATGAAGTTAGCTTCATGTCATGCACTGTTCTGTCTACATTTTTCCTCTATGTACCTTATGGTTTCAGACTTCATATCTGATAAAGATATAAGCTTTAATATATTTAATTTATTCTTTGTATGGTGTTAAAAAGAGAGGTCTGAGTTCACTTTTTTTGCATGTATCAGACCATTTATCTTAACATCATTTGTTAGAGACTTTCCTTGCTCTACTTGCTCCTTTATCAGAGCTAATTGATTATATGTCTAGGGATCATTCTCTGAATACTTAAGTCTATTCCATTGATCTGAGAGTGTGTCTTTATTACAATACCATGCTATTTTAATGATTGTTGCTTTCTATATCATTTAAAATTGTGGAAAGTGATGCCTCTTATGTTCTTTTTTCCTAAAAATTGCTTTAGCAACTAGTAGACTTGCATTGTTCCAAATGAATTTCATACATATTTAATATACTTCTTTGAAAAAATGAAGTATCATTAGAGAGATTACATTAAATGTGTAAAATGCTTTGGGCAGTATTGCCATTATAATGATGCTAATCCTCTCAATCCATGAGCAGTGTATATATCTCCATTTCTTTGAGTCTTCTTTTTTTTTCCTTGATGCAGTGGATTTTTGTTTGTTTTTGTTATTTTTTGGTTTGGGTCCACATTCCAAGCAACATTCTGGGGTTACTGCTGGTTCTGCACTCAGGTGACCACATGGGATGCAGGGGATTGAATCGGGGTCAGCAGTATGCAGACAAACACCCTACTCACTGGTAACACAGTATTTTGTAGTTTTCTTTGTATACATTTTTCATCACTTTAGATATTTTGACTCAAAGGCATTTTATTTTATGTGACAAAATTATGGTAATAATATTAAATAGTAATGGAAATAATATGAAATCAGTGCTTCTTTTACTTGTGGAAATATGCAAGTTAATATAAATTAAGAAAGCATATTTTTGTGGAGTTTTTGTTTGTTTGTTTTTGAGCCACAGTTTGGTGGTGCTCAGGGTTACTCCTGGCTCTGTACTCAGAGATCACTCCTGACAGGCTTGGGGAACCATATGTGATGCCAGAGATCAAACATGGCTCAGCAGCATGCAAGGCAAACGCCCTATACTTTGTGCTATTGTTTACACTCCATAAAATATATTTTCTTCAGTAAAACATATTAAATTAGATTTTTATAGATTTATATTATTCCCTTAGGTAAACAATATACAAAATATTGTCATACAGAATCAATCTAAGAAACATCTGTGATTAGCAGGTCTCTCCTGTAAACATCTCATAATTATGGGTACCTCCATAGGATATTAAAAAATAAAGACATCAATAAATGAATCTTTCTCATTTTATTACAAGGACACATTTTGATTCTTTATTGACACTAATGTTTCAATAATAAAGAAATTCAAAAATATAAAATTTATAGAAAAATATATGCTAATTCTCACCCATATTGTACTATAGCTTAAATCGTACCCAATAGTGGCCAAAGTCAGTACACAAGATATATCATTTACTTGCACATGGCCTACACAGAATTCATTTCTGGCACCTCATAAGGTTCCCTACTACTGCCAGGAAACTCATCGTTGAATACAGACCCAGGAGTAACCCTTGATCATGTTTAAATATGCCTTCCCAAATAAAACCTTAAACAATTTAAAATGTAATTTATTCATAGAACAAGAATAACCAAATTGAAATAAAATTTTATGTAGTTTTAAAATGTGTGCTTCCTTAAATTTTCACTAATTACTGATGAGAAGCAAGTAATATTACAACCTCTGATATGAATCATATGTCTGATAAAAATCACTAAAAATTCCTTATATTGAACTGTCCAGTGCAGTGTCCTGAGTTCAGACATTTAGTGAGACAAGTTTTTGAAATTGATTTATTTATATTTATCTCATCTCTATACAAAAGAGGATTGTATAATGTGATTACAGCGCTAAAATAAACATGAATATTTTATCAGTAGATAAAAGAAAGCATTTGACAAGTTCAGCACCCATCATTATAAAAACTCTCAACAAGATTGAAAGGAAAGGAACTTTTCTCAATATAGTCAAGACAATTTACCATAAGCCCATGTTAAATATTATACTCAACTGGAAAAAAAATAAAAGTCTTTCCTCTAAGATCTGGCACAAGTCAAAGTCGCTCCCTCTAGCCACTTATATTTAACATAGTACTGGATTTACTTGCCATAGCAATCAAGCCAAAAAAAAAAAAAGATATACAGAGCATCCAAATAGAAAAATAAGATGTTAAGCTCTCACACTGTTTGCAGATGACATGATACTATAATTAGAAAACCCTGGGACTAGGTAGGGTTTTTGCCTTGCACATGCTGACCTAGGATGGACCTATGTTCGATGCCCTGTTGTCTCTGAGGGCAGGAGGGATTTCTGAGCACATAACCAGGAGTAATCTCTGAGAGTTACCGGGTGTGGCCCAAAAACCAAAAAGAAAAAAGAAAAAACAGAAAATCCAAAAGATTCTACCAACAGATTTATAAATGACATACTACAAAATTAACACACAAAAAATCATGGCTTTTTATTTCATTTACTACAAATTAAAAAGATACATTAATAACTTCAAGATTAAGCGGAATTTCCCCCTTTTATACTTCTCTTAGTTTTTTAACAATGATTTGATTTATAATGCTATTTTTGAAATCTAACTCTATTCCTGAAATGGAAAGATCTTTGTATATAAATAATATTCTGCTGTGTGTTATGTTGTGTGTATATCCTTAAAGAACATAAAGATGTTTATTCATTCATCAGTCTCTGTATTCCTAATCTAATTTCAATTATATATATTAACAATAATGTTGCAATAACTCAGATTCATACACTTTTTTAACTTACTGTCCTCATCTTATTAGAATATTCAGAAGTGGAATTACCGAGTCATATGGCATTTCTAATTTTAATTTTTGTGTTATCTCCAGTTTTCCAAAGATGTCAACATCAACTTAAGTTTCCACTAAAAGAATTTAAGAGTCCATTGCTCCTCTCTTAGATTAGAACTTGTCATTTCTTGTATTTCAGAGAATAGTAATTCTCTGAAAGTGAGGATATATCTCATCATGCATTTGACTGTATTTTCTTAGGAATAAGTGATGATAATAAACTTTTTCATTATATTAAAATATAATGAAAATAACGAACTGTTTGCAATATCTTTGTATTCCTTTTTTTTGGGGGGGGGCACCCGGTGACGCTCAGGGGTTACTCCTGGATATATGCTCAGAAATTTCTCTTGCTTGGGGGCCATATGGGATGCCAGGGGATAGAATCACGGTCCATCCTAAGCTAGAGCTTGCAAGGTGGACACCTTACCACTATCACCACCACTACAGCCCCTATCTTTGTATTCTTAAGAGAAAAATTCATTTAGATATTTGAGTTGTTTTTAAATCAAGTTGTTTATTTTAAATGAGTCATTAGCTCCTTAAGTTAATCATTCATAGTGGAAATCACCATTTTATTTACTTTAATTTTATTCCTGGTAAATATAAAACTCCCCTCCCATCTCATCTTATCATCTTAAAAAAGTTATAATTAGGGGCCAGAGCAGTGGTGTAAGCAGTAGGATGTTTGCCTTGCACATGCTAACCTAGGACAGGTTCGATCTCTGGCATACTATCTGGTCTCCCAAGCCAGGAGCGATTTCTGAGCACATAGCCAGAAGTAACCTGAGTGACACTGGGTGTGGCCCAAAAGGCCAAAAAAATATTAGAAGTTAAAAACATTTTTTAGGGGCTGGAAAGATAGCATAGATAGCATAGAGGTAAGGCATTTGCCTTGCATGCAGAAGGTCGGTGGTTTGAATCCTGGCATCCCATATGGTCCCCCGAGCCTGTCAGGAGTGATTTCTGAATATAAAGCCAGGTGTGACCCCTGAGTGTTGCTGGGTGTGACCCAAAAACAAAACAAAAAAATTTTTTTCAAAGAATTGCAATTATTTTATACCTTACCTTTTCTTCCAAGTAATAACCAAATGAGAGTTTTATATGTGCTTGCTAAACCATGGTAGATGGGATTAAACTGATAAGTAGTTTTCTACATTTTCCTATTTCTTATAAAGGAATACAAAAGAAAAATAACCATGGTAGATGGGATTAAACTGATAAGTAAAGTTTTCTACATTTTCCTATTTCTTATAAAGGAATACAAAAGAAAAATAAGTCCTTCTGGGTTAATAATTTATGTGATATTTTAAAAGAAATATAACATTTGCATAAAACACAATTATGATTTTTAAAAGATGGAACAGTACTTTAGGTAACTGCATTACATAACTGATCTTTGCTTAAACAATAATTAAAAAATTGTATTTAAATTGTTCAACATATTTAAAGCCATAATTTTTATAACTATTTCTAGAATTATTTAATATTTTAATATGTTAGTATAGGTTTTAAGCTCTTTGCCTTCAAGAAATGTTATTTTGTCACAAATTTAGATCTTTAAAATGTATTAAAATAAAACTGAGCAAAAAGGCAAGTAAGTAATCTGTAAAGTTATGATTATATGACAAATCAATGACACGTAACATCCAAATTAGCTGTTGTGAATGTAATTTTCATGTGTTTGTGATATCCTGAGTATCAACAAACCTCATTTTACTGCTTAGTTGCTAAGTTCATGTTTGTGAATGATAAGTTTATGATATTATTAATAATTATTTTTATTTTTTGTTTGTTTTCTGGCCATACTCAGCACTTGATCCTGGCTCTAAACTCAGAGATTAGGCCCCTGCTGAGCTCTGGAACCTTCTGGGATACTAGGGATTAAACACAGATTAGTCATATGCAAGGCAAGCATTGTACTTACTGTACTATCTCTCTGACCACAGTAATAACTATTTTTATTGGAATTCAATGTATTTTTATTTAGTGTGTATATATATATATATATATATATATATATATATATATATATACATAATACATAGCCCTATTTATCCATGAGAAGAAGCTGTTAAATTTTGTGAGATTGTCTCTAAAATGTCATGAGTCTGTGGAAGTGTTCATTATTCATTCAGGACCAATGGTTACTTCTTTAATATTTTAAAACTGTGTATAATTTTTATCCTCCTTAGTTATACTCAGACTTGGTAGAAATTGTAATATCAATCATATGTATCAAATATATAAATCTTGTTATTTATTTATTGTTATTTCTTATTATTTAAATTTATTAAATATAAAAATAAGTGCTATATTTTGCCCAATGTCATAATAGTTATTTTTTAAAGTCCTATCATTGACAATTTTTGCATTATGTGCAAAATAAATGTACTCCTTTAAGTATTTCAATAACAATAGACAATAAGTTTCTTAGAAAAGAAAAACACAATTTAAGGAAAGAAGTAAATGGAGCATTCTTCAATTTTAATTTTCTGCTTAACATCATGTGTTAGATTTTGAACTTTCTGAAATCTACATTTTTATTTTTTATGTTAAGCAGATTATACTTTAAAATGATCTTGCTTCAGCTTTCTTCAAATAAACTTTTTTTATTCTTTAAAAGGATTTAATATTTCTTTACATATTTTAAATGATATCATAAACTGCATATTATTGAACCTAGTCTCCTAAAGACATATTATTGAAACTAATAGTAAAAAATTGTTTCTTTTTAACTGATAAAGTTAATATGAGTGCCTGAGATACTATTGATATATGATTGTGTCCATTAACATGAGCTAAAAATTACAAGAAACATTACATTACACATTCAATGTATGCTCTGCAAGTTACATCCAGCCATATTCTGCCTCAACTTCTGTTTTTTTTTCTGTACTCAGAGATCATCCCTGAATTATTCAATGGACCATATGAATTGTGAGGGTTAGACACCAACTCATCCTTGTGCAAAGGCACTTTTTACCCACTATACTATTGCTCTGGAACCAAAGGTTTTTGTTTGTTTGTTTGGTTGGTTGGTTGGTTGGTTTTGGGCCACACTCATTGATGCTCAAGGATTATTCCTGACTATGTGCTCAGAAATCACTCCTAGCTTCGAGGGGGACCATATGGAACGCCAGGGAATCGAACGGTGATCCATCCTAGGCTAGCACTTGCAAGGTAGACGCCTTACCTCTACTATCACTGCTCTGGCCCCTTTCTATCTTCTTATGTGGTAGCAACTTCCCCCTGTACTAAGTTGTAAAAAAAATATTTTATTTGCTCTGGAACCTAGTTTTATAAGTTATTAATCATTAAAATGTTAAAGATAATTAGTAATCTTTTAGTCATTTTAACTCCTGTTTCTGTGATGAGAACAATAGTATGATATAAAAGGTACTTGCCTACATAAGATTAGCTTGAGCTTGACCCCTAGCACCACATATACCCTAAGCTATTCCTGAGCACAAAACCAGGATTAAGCCTTGAGCACTCTCAAGTCTGGCCAACTAACAAACAAAAAAATGATTCATTTTTTTTAAAAGGACCTACTTACCATAATACAAACATTGGTGAATGGGTCTGGAGCAGGGATGCCATGAGGATTAAGAAAAAAAATTAAGAAATAAAAATAAGGGAGAAAAGCATGTTGTCTCTGGGCTTCCAGACTCATTGACTAAGCACTTGAGTGATCTTTACTATATAGATTCAATTGACATGGTGGGGGGGAGGGAGACATAGTTAATAGATGAAAGTACATATTTCAAAGACTCTGTTTTGGATAAAGCAGAGTGTGGACTCTGTATGCATAGCTAAGGCTCCCACTTTTCTGTTTAACACCAAAAATTGATATAAGCTAAATAGTGCTCTAAATATGTTACTTCACATCTAAATCAGCTTAATCATAAACTACAGGGGAAAGGAAACACAATGTTTTCAATGTTAGATAAAGAGGTTATTTCGTTTGAAAACAAATTATCTGTTTTTGCTCAAGATTTTGACAGAAAAACTTTGATTTACTTTCCAAGCCTGTTGAAACATTGCTAAGAAAATTATTCCAATATTGACATTACATATTTTAAAACAGCACTTTTAAATATGAGGGAATCTTTTCTTAAGAGGTTTCAGGATTTCAGAAACAACAAAGCGACATTGGCCTTTGTTAAAAAAAAAAAAAACTCTAGATGCCACTGTAATGAAATTAAACTTTTCTCCCTTTAATATTGATATTGGCAACTTTGAAATACAATTGCTGGATTTAAAAAACAAAGGACTGTGGACTTCAAAATTTGAAGGTCTTTGAGCTAATTTAGAAAGATTGGAGAAACGCAAATGTGAACTTAGTTTACAGCACAAGTGGTCTGCTTTGAAAGACCTGGAGAAGGAAGATATGTTGATTTTTAACACCTGGAATAGCATTCCTGACTCATATAATCAACTCAAAAAGCTAGTGTTTGCTGTTCTTTCCTTGTTCAGGTCTACATATTTATGTGAACAATCATTTTCAAGCATGAATCTTATTAAGAGTAAATTGAAAAATCATCTCATCAATGAGAACCTGGAATCGTGCCTAAAATTAAAAACAACATACAAACCTGACTTACTCAAACTATCCAAGGAAATGCAAGGCCAATGTTCACATTAGTGTTTGTGACTTTGTCAGTCATTGTCAGGATGTAATTTTCTCTATATTGTAAGGCAAATTTTACAGATTTTAATGTTATTGATAAATAATATTGTTCTAAAGTTTTTGTTTTATTTGTTGTGTTATTTGTATCCTCCCGACCTATGTGGATACTTGCATGCAGAATATTCTCAATAAAAGCTTATTGAAACTAAGAACAGTGTACCATCCTATGTATTTTCAGTTTTAAAAATATGGCTCTCAAAATAAATTTCAGTCGTGGTTTTGGCGAGATTTGGGTCAGTTGTAAAAAAAGGTTGCCTACAACTGATCTAGTATGAGTATAGTCGTTCATATTATGACCTCATGATATGTTCTATTTCTCAGGGTTCTGTTGTAATCTCTCCCCTTTCATTTGTGATCCTACTAATTTGGGTGATTTTCCTATTTTTTTTTTTTTGGTTTGTCTATCTTGCTTATTTTTTCAAAAAGCCAATTCCTTGTCTCATTGTTTTTTGTATTGTTTTCTTATTTTCTATGTTGTTTATTTCTGCTCTTGTTTTTATTATTTCTTGACTTCTGGTTGAAGTTAGATTTCTTTGCTGCTATTGTTCCAGTTCCTTAAGGTGATCCTTTAAACCAGGGGTCTCAAACTTGCGGCCCATGGGCTGTTTGCGGCCCTCCGTCTCATTACAACATTTTGTGGCCCTGCCCTAGAGGAATCTTTTTTGTTTTATTTTCTTTTAGTTGTTTGGGTCACAGCCCCCAATGTTCAAGGCTTACTACTGACTTTGCACTCAAGGATCACCCCAACTTTGACTCCTGTGGCCCCAGGTAAATTAAGTTTGAGACCCCTGCTTTAAACTGTTGATGTTGTCATTTTCCTCTTCCTGACATAGGCCTGTATTGCTATGAATTTCCTCCTTATTACTGCTTTTGCTGTGTCCCACAAATTTTGACAAGTTGTCTCTTCATTATCATTTGTCTCAAGAAATCTTTTTATTTCTTCCTTGAGTTCCTCTTTGATCCAGCTATTGTTGAGCAGCATGTTGTTTAATCTCCAGGTATTGGATTTTCTTTATTGCTTCTTCTTACAGTCAATTTTGACCTCTGTTGCATAGGTGCTTCTCATGATTCTTACATTTGTGATTTTATACAAGTTATATTTGTATCCTAGGACATGGTCTATTCTGGAGAATGTTCCATGTGGACTTGAGAAGAATGTGTATTCTGCTTTCTGGGGGTGGAGGGCCCTTATAAGTCTATTAGCCCTAGATCTTCTAATTTTTCATTTAGGGCTCTTATTTCTTTGCTGTTTTTTGTCTGCTGTATCTGTCCAGTGGTGATAGTGGATTATTGAGATCTCCTACTATTATCACATTTCCCTTCATGTGTTTCTCCAGATTTGCCAGCAATTGCCTCACATATTTTACTGACTCTACACTAGGTGCATAAATATTGACCAGAGTTAGTCCTTCTTGATCTAGTTTTCCCCTGATCAGTAATTAGACCATCTTTGTCTCTGATCACTTTCTTGAGGTTGCATTGATTGCATTCAATTTGGTCTGATATAAGAATGGCCGTCCCTGCTCTATTTTGTTTTCCATTGGCCTGAATAATTGATTTTTATCCTTTTATTCTAAGCCTGTGCCTATCCAGTACTTGTATGTGTGTTTCCTGCAAGCAGCAGAAGTCTGGTTTTTGTTTTCTAATCCAGTTCTCTACTATGTGTCTTTTAATGGGAGAATTTAGTCTGTTAACATTTATGGAAATTATTGACAGAGAGAGCTGTTGTGCAGTTGTGTTTTGTAAGTTGGATGCTGTTACAACCAGGGTTTGGATTTTGTAATTCGTCTCTAAGTAGGCCACTTAGAATCGGATTTGTTTGCACAAATAATGCAAGTTCATTTTTGTTTGAGAATGTTTTGAGTCTACGCTCCCATATGATTGAGAGTTTTACTGGGTATTGGCCCCTAGATTGGAATTTTTTTTCATTCAGTCATTTAAATATGTCATTCCACTGTCTTCTTGCTTGAATTGTTTCAAATGGGAGATCTGGTTTGATTCTAATGTCTCTTCCTTTGTACTTGAGGTTTTTTTTTTCCTTATTGCTTTAAGGAGCTCATCTTTTTTTTTTTTTTTTTTTTTTTTTTTGCCATTTGAATTACTATATATCTTGGTGTTGGTTTATTAGGGTCTATTTTATTAGGGTCTCTTTTCACTCCCTGGATTTGCACCGAAGCTTCTTTCCAAAGGGTGGAAAAATTTTCTGTTATTATTTCCCTGACTACTTGTTCTTCCCCTTTCCCTATTTCCTCCCCTTCTGGTATACCTACAGTTCTTAGATTTTTTTTCTTTTGTCTTTGTTCATTAAATACTGGACTTTTTCTTCCAGTGCTTTGCCCTTTACCTTGTTGGCTTTCTGGTCATTTTTTGTTTGGAGTTTTTCTTCGAGTTCTTCTATGTGCTTTTCCAACTGTGTGATTCTGCTTGTATGGCTTTTTACAGTGTTTTTTTTATATCCTTTAATTTCATTTGTATGGAATCTCTCATGGTCTGTAATAGATCTTCTTTAAATTGGTTGATTTGTCCATCCATGGATTTCTTCTACTTACTGGCTAGCAATCCTTTCATTTCTCTTACCATGGCTTGTAGTTCTTTTGTCATGGCTGCTTTGGATCTTCATCTATTGGATCTGTGCATTTTGGTGAACTTGGAAATGTGTTAGGGTTTCTCTCCATATTCCCAGATGCTAGGATCCTCCTTAGTTTACCCATATTTCTTTGCATTTATTGGTGTGGCTTGGAGTGCAGTGTCTTCCGATTTCAGGCCGCTTTTGCCCCCTGTGGTGTGGGGCTGGGTTCCTTCTCTGGAGTATGGCTCTAGGTGGGTTTGTTGGCTGAAGTCGTTGAGGTTTGGCCCCTCTCACGTCTTCCAGTGGAGTCTGGTCATTAGTCCTCTCCCTCTTCCTGCCAGCCAGTGCAGTTCCGCCCCTGGCCATAATGGTAGAGGGCACTATTGAACCTAGCTCCCTTGCCCCACTTCTCCTCCTGGGAGTCAGTGGTACTCCGCCCAGAGGCCCCTCCTGGCCTCAACCCACCCTCCTCTCCCCGATTGGCAGACAGTAGTCCTGGGCCCTGAGATGCTGCTGAATGCCTTCCCCAGTCCCTGGGGGAAGTCCCTTTTTCCCAATCCCCGGGAGTCCACACTTAACTCCGGGGCTGCAGGGTGCAGGCTGTCCTGGTGTACCCAAAGGTTCACACTTGTGGTCGGGGGAGGGAAGCAGTCTCACGATCCTACCAGAGATCCCAGGGGCTGCAGTCAGCATGTTAGGGGCACAGGGCGGGTCAGGGCATACACACGAGTGGGGGTGCTCCTTCAGTCACCTGGGTCTGGAGGTCTCATTTCTGCTCTTATGTCACCTCTTTCCCATCTTTTCTTAATTCCTCTCCTTCATACTGATTTATAATTTCAGTTTTATTATCTAAGGCCAAGAATTTGACATTATTAGTAAAGGTTTGTCACATTGTCTTTATTTGTCTGTATGCCACAGATATGTGATACCAAACTGTACTTATTCTTTTGTCTTTGACTTATTTCTCTTAATATGATGTCATCTAGTTACAGCCAAGATGTAGCAAAATGCAAAAGTTCATCACTTCTTGCAGTTAGATAGTATCCATTTTGTATATGTATCACAGTAACAATTTTGTTGCTTATTCTTTTTGTATCACTCCATTGTTAGGGTCTGGTATCTGAAACATCACACAAAGCAATGAGCTTTGTCTTAAGATTTTATGATGTACAAATAACTAGTTAAGCAAGTGTTGAGTCCTAAAGCTGACTGGTCAGGGCCAGCCCCTTTAGATCAAAAATCTCAATCTTGGGAATGGGCTTCCTTAGATACTTTAAAAATGCAATTCTAGGGCCGGGAGAGATAGCACAGTGGCGTTTGCCTTGCAAGCAGCTGATCTAGAACCAAAGGTAGTTGGTTCAAATCCCGGTGTCCCATATGGTCCCCCGTGCCTGCCAGGAGCTATTTCTGAGCAGACAGCCAGGAGTAACCCCTGAGCACTGCCGGGTGTGGCCCAAAAACCAAAAAAAAAAAATGCAATTCTATAATTTTCTTATTTTTATAATAATTGATTGTTTAGAACCACTTGGGAGTGCATTCAAATTTTCTTGGGAACTGTCAGACCACCAATTATCCTTTGCCTACTTGATAGATTGATACTCTGAGACATGGTTGAAAAATTTTGCAGTATTTATGTGAGTAACTAAGTCAGCTCACCCTGTCTGCTTGCTTAAAGCTGCATACCAGAGAGGGTTTTAAAGAGTCACTCAGACTTTAAAGATGGAGGTACTTATGCTAAGATAGAGGATCTTATGCTGTCTTAACTCAGGGTGGCCTTACACCATTTCTTCTCTATTTTTTGTTGTTTTTCTTTATGTAATACATTTCAGTGATATAATATATCCTATTATTGATTTCACCGATTCTCTTTCACATTTGTCTAACTTGCTAATTAAACATGTTTCATTTTTATTTATCAAGAAACTCGTAGAATACATCTGCTTAAGATATAGTTTCAGAGATTCCTCCAAATATATGCCTTTTTAGAAACTGAAACACAGCATGTTCCAGCAAACTGGAAATATCCATCTACCTCAGTTCATTAATTTTTTTTCAGCCTTACCTCATTCACTCCAAATTCTAATAACCTTAGCTCTATGGTTGTTCAAGTATTTGTTTTTATTTGCTTGTCTCTTCTCCAGTAATACTTTTCTGTAACCTACAAAATATAAACAAAATTGTGATAAAATTTAAAATACATTTAGTAAATGCAGTTACTTTATAGTAGATGGTTACTAATATCTACATTTTAATTTTTCTATGTCTATTCATACTTGCAATTCTCATAGTACCATATATTCTATTATGCTAATTCCTGTAATGTTAATTGTCCTTAAAGTCTTATTTTTGTAATTTCTTTGATGTCTACTATATGAACACGGTATTTCAAATTTAAGAGTCATGTATAAATAATGACTAAAATTATTAGTCATAGTCAGTTTATATAGATAGATATATATCATGGTGCTTGTATATAGTCTAAGTTTAAATATGATCAGTTATCTTAAGATATAGATCTTAAATTATTGCAAGTAAACACTATGACATTTACGCAATGGTGAATTTACCTACTGGTGTGTTTTTAGACATAGATTCATTATTAACAAGAATGGAATAGTATTTACCTCTGTTAAGTACTGGGTGGTATTACTTTAACCCAGTATATATTAAGATGAATTTAATAGTTTACCCCAGCCCACTCAGTGTGTGTGAAATCCAGATAAAAGCTGAGGGCTAATATATGTAAAGGTATTTTAATTTTATTCTGATAGTATTTAGAGAGAAACTATAAATGACAAGTTCTTGGAAATAGGAATTCATTATCTTCTGATGTGTATAATTAATGAATAATATCCAAATCCAAAGGCACAGGATTAAGTAGAAAGAACTTTGTGTTTATATATTGGATAACTATTAGACTGTATGCCTTACATTGTATTCATTTAATATATGCTTTCAGTTTTATATAAGTTGGGGCTAGAGAATATAACATTAATATTTTTTGAATTATACAGTGCTTAAAATTATTTTAAATAGTACTCAGTAATCACATTTGTTCTTGGAGCAATATTTTTTCTTTTTTAATTTCTAATTAATAAATTCATTGAATTCTTATGAGATATATATTTACAGAGTTGTTAATGATCGAGTTTAATAGTACAATGTGCAAAACCCTGTCTATTTCCTACCACCAATGTCCTATTTTTCTGCCCCTCCCCTTAACCATCTCCCATGTATGCCTTTGAAGCAGACATTTTTCTTTTCTCTATTTCTCTCTTTTCCTCCTTTATCCTTTTATACAGTGTGGTTTGCAGTTTTCATGTGTACCATTTTCTCTCCTTAAAGCATAGAGTTCTTTCAAGAGTGATAATTGCCAACATCATTGCCATAGTGCTTACTTCTCTGTTCTAACTGCACTCCTTGAGTTGGGTACTTCTCAGGGTAAGTGCACAAGTGAGAGAGACAAGGTACAGAAAAACTGGAAGCAAATAAAGGCAAGCTTAGATTTATTCACAAAAAAGTCCAGTTCTTATATACTGTTTTAGAGGTGTGGCATTAAATGATCAAGCATTTTATGTTGGCGGGCAAGCGTTTGATGTAAGCAACTCCCTAAAATACCGGGTTACATTCACACCAACAGGATATTGTCAAGGATATATTCTGTTAAGTGAAAGTGTTTTTCTCAGGGTTACTAGTATGTTCTCTTTGATTTGCCATGTTGCTCAGCTGGGTGAGATAAAGCATGCTTCTAGATTAACTTTTGTAAGAGCAGGCTACACCCTGTTCAGGCATCTTAAAACTGTCAGGCCTCAGCTTCCTACACATTACCAAGTAAGATTTATTCCAGGGATGCAAAGATGGTTGAAAATATGTAAGTCAATCAAAGTAATAAATCAAATCAACAAAAGGAAAATAAAACCAAATTATCTTATCAATATATGAAGAGAACAATTGATAAGGCACAGCACTTATTCATAATAAAATTTCTCAACAAAATAGGAATGGAAAAATCTTTCTTAATATAGTCAAGGCCATTTACTACAAGTTCACAGCAATTAGGTAAGTAAAAGATCTCAATTACATCCAGATAGGAAAGGAAGAAGTCAAGATATCACAGTTTGCAGATGATATGATACAATATTTGGAAAATCCTAAGGACTCTTCAAAAAGGTTCTAAAGTCAATAAATGTATAGTAACAGGCAGGCTATAAAATTATCACCCAAATATTAATGGCTTTCTTATACACACATATTTCTAAAGAAAAATAGATATTACATAAATAAAACAATCCCATTCACAATAAAACAACAAAACTCAAATACCTTGGAGCCAACTTAAATAAAGAGATAAAGTACCTGTATATACAAAAAAAAAAACTAAAAAAACACTGTTTCAAGAAATAAAAGAGGACACGAGGAAATTGAAAAAAAATACTGTTATTGGATTAGAGGATTTATATTATTAACCTAGCAAATTTCCCAAAGAATATGAAGCTTACTACAAAGAGTGGTGAGCACAAATAATTAACTGTACCAACAACTACCATAACACTAATAGTGAGTGAGAAAGAAAGAATGAGAGAAATAGAATAGTTATCTAAAAGACAGGCAGGAGTTAGGGGAGGAGGGAAACAGGGAATATTGGTGGTGGGAAAATTACACTCGTGAAAGGTGGTGTACATTCAATGAATGAAAACCAACTATAAACACTATTTAAGCATGATGCTTAAATAAATAACCTTTCTGCCACAAAGCACTTCTCGAACTCAACAAGAACAGGTATGTGATGAAAATGTGCCCTGGATTCCATCCCCCACAAGAATATCCCAAAAGATAATGAGGAAGCCTATATTTCCTTTATAATTTTAAGACCTCTATAATACTACCTCTTAACCTGTTTATCTCCAATGTAAAGTAGTCTCCTGCTCACTTTGTTCCCTTAATTATTTTTAAACTCATTTTTATTTTTTTCTTTATATATGTGAGTATATATATATATATATATGTATGTATGTATATATATATATATATATATGTGTGTGTGTGTGTGTGTGTGTGTGTGTTTTGTTTTTGTTTTCTACTCTTCCTTAACTTCACCTGTTTTGGCTCTACTTGGTACAAAAACCTACAAGAAAAAGTATTGCCTGGGATGAAAGCTCAAATCAAAATCAGGGCACAGAAATGATGGTGCCTGACACTCTCACCACCAAATGCACCAGCAATATAATATAGCATATTTTCTTTTTGCAAAGGCATATTAAAAAGGGAAAATTTTATGTATAGAAATAATCTTTTATCTACTAGGGATAAGAACTCATATATTTTACAATACATATGAACATATGTGTCGTGTGGTCCCATCTCAGACTCCATGTGATTAGACAGTGATTGCCTACCCTGAAACCTAGATCTCAGACATAAAACCAACACAGTTCTCCACAACAGCTCCAGGTACCAAACTCCCTCTGGGACATTCTTGATACTGCTCTGACACCAACACACGCCGTGGGAGACTTTTGGCAGGATTTGTACTGTCCTCCTTTGTTAGAAAGAATTACTAAGGCTTGATTTTTAATATTGGTTAAAAATAAAGAAAGAGATAGTTACAGCCACTTTAGAAGTATGGCCAAACAATCCACGCAAAGGTTCAACTGATATTGACTGCTCTAAGCGGGCCTTTTTGGCAAATAATTTTTTTTCAGAAGTGCAACACTATTAATGTGTGCCCTTCCTGAGTGAGGCGCAACATAATATAATTACTACATATTTGAAACAATAAAATGATCCTTATATCACTTTATGATTTATCTTGAATATTCAAAATTATTCAAAATATTTAAAATTATACAGATTCTTTTTAAAGACACATATCTAGATATTTCATTTGACAGTGAACCTTTTGTTACTTTTTGTGAATAAAAAATCTTTCACAGTAATATTTAAGGTATATAGTGACAATTAATTAGGGCCATTACTACCACTAGGATTCTCCTTCCTCCACCCCTTTTCTAGCATGTGTCCCATATCTCTCCTTTGCCCCCCGGAGTGCTAGTGTAACTGTTCCCCTCTGTGTGTAGCTTGTTGTAGATAGGGTATCGATTCTGTTGTTGACTTTAGGTTTGATGTTTAAGTCTGATCATCTTTTAATTTCACTCAATGTTCACACTGCTGTTTGGTCCTGGTACCATTCATTTTTATTTTCTCCCTCAATCCATGAGGCAGAATAAGATGATTCAATTGCGTGGTTCTGCTGGAAGAAGACAAAGAAACAAAAAAGAAGAAAAACATAACAAAAAAAAAAAAACCAAACAGTTAAAAAAATAGTAACTATCAAAAAATGAAAAGCACCCAGCAACAAAATATTACCAAATAATAACCACAAGAATGAAAAAAAAAGAAAAGGAAGAAAAAAGAGAAAAAGTAAAAAAAGAAAAAGAAGAAAAAATAAGAAGAAAAGAAAGAGAGCTAGTGTGGCAAGGTTTTGTGCTCCCCCTTTTCTTTGCATAGGCACAGTAAGTACTGGGGAAGTAAGTAAGAGATTTAGGGTTTCTCTGCCTTTGAAGCATACTGTCATGGGAACAACCTCTTGTTCCATACATGCTCATTACCACACTCCAAGTTCTTTTGTGTAGTGCCAGGAAACTTTCCGCTCAGTTGTGGATGATAAAATCAGGCCTCTGTAGCTAGAGATCTTGGTATTTGCACAGGTCAAACTCAAGGTCTAGGATAGAGTCTTACAGTTCTAGAAGTTATGTTTCATCATTATTGTTGTAATGAGTTTTCTGTTATAATAAGTAGTCTTGGTTTTTGCTCAATCTTAGGCTGAAGTCTAGGATAGAGTCTTCATTATGGTTCCAAAAGTTCTGTTCAGTCTCCATTATCAAAGTAGAGCCTCTGTAATTAGCGATCTTGATTTTTGTACAAGTTCTAGGCTCCAGCCTAGGGTACAGTTTTTCTTATTGGTTCCAGGATAAGTTCTACCCAGTCATGGTTGTCAAAGTCAGTCTTCTGTAGTTAGCGCTCTTGGTTTTTGCAGATCAAAGGATGACATGACTTCTGATTTCCTCTGACCATTAGGTGATGTGATAGAACAACCTGCTCTTAGATCAAGTTGTTGTCGTTTTCTCATTGTCAAAATGTCATATCAGAACTGGCATAAGTTGGTGCCAGAGCAGTGTTAGAAATTTCCCACTGAAGTTTGGTTCCTGGTGTTGTTGCAGGGAACTATATCAGTTCTACATCTGGGATCTGGGGTTCGAGGTTGGATGAATACTGTCCAATCTCATGGAAATTGAATTGTGTCCACATGACACATGTTCAGGGTGGGAGACGCCCCTGTGTTATAAAAAGTATGAGTTCTTATTTCTAGGAAATAAGATCTTGTTTCTGTGCATAAATTTTCCCTTTTTTACTGTGCCTATACAAAAGCTTATGGTGTCATAGTATATTGCTGGTTCTATTGTGGGTAAGAATGACAGGCTACACAATCTCTGTGCTCTGGTTTTGACCTGAGATTTTATCCCAGGCAAGACTTTTTCTTCTCGGTTTTCATACCAAGCAGAACCAAAACCGGGGAGGATAAAGAAAGTATGTATATTTATGTGTGTGTGTGTGTGTGTGTATAAAGTAGAACAAATAAATAAAACTTAATTAAAAATTAATTAAAGAAAAAAGTGATGGAAGAGGCTACCTTTATATTTGGGAATAAACACCCTAAGATTCATTATTAAAATATATTAAACATACGTAGGCAATATAGGCCTCCCAATTAAGTCTTTTGAGATATTCTTTTGGTGGTGAAATCCAAGGTACATTTTTTTATCACACACCATGGTCTTGAGTTTGAGATATGATTTGCAGCATTATGGGATCAGGTAGTGTCCTTGAGATGGGGGTCTTTCAAAAGCTGAATCCAGTACCATGTAGCAGTCCACACTTGAGGGGTTGAGAAGGGCCACATGAGTTAACAGGTGAGTTGGTAGTTATTGCTGGGGCATGAGATGTGGGACTGAGAGGGTGTCTTTTTGTTTAAGAGCTGGGTGGTGGTTTGTTGGGGTAGGAGGGCAGTTTCGGTGACTAATGAGTTAAGAACTGAGGATAAAGATTGTTAAATAAGGATAACGGATCAGGATTGGGGGGTGAGAGGATAGAAGGGATTCTGAAGTGGGGTAGGGGTAAATGTAAGAGGGGCTATATAAACAATAGATTGTTTACAGTTTAGGTTTGGCAAACAGAGAGAAGACCACTGTAAACCAATTCATGCCCTCATATAGACAGGACTTTAGATATCTATTCAAGTATTATCCTTCGGGTCTTGGGCTTTCCATTTCCTTTCCTAGGAACAATCTAAATTTATGAGCATTGTGGAATCATGGTTAAAAGCTACAGTTGTCTGTTTTTGAAAATAAGGACTAATGAGAAAGGACCTCCCTGCAAGGGGTCCCCTGCACAGCCCCGTTTATGGCCATGGAAGAATCTGGTTTCCCTTCCTTCACACCCTCAGGGACCCAGCTGCCCCGCCTTGCCCTGAAGGCCTGATATAGCTTGAGGGTGCCATTCCCCTGCACTAAGGTTGAGTACAGAGGGCCTGTCGGCTAACTCCCCTGCTCAGTGACCCCCCACGTACCAGTTGGAAGAGGAATGGTGAAATCCTGGTATGTGGGGTACTTTTCTTCTTTATTTTTAACTTCCTTTGAGAAAGACTGTGGCACCAGTTCATGAGATTCTAAGTGATGATATGGTTTCTTAGACCCTTTATTTTAAACAGTTACAAAGTTGTTCATTATTGTGCTTTTGACATAAAATATTCTAACACCCATCCACCATTTTACCTTTTCTGGTTATTATTTCTGGTTTACTGTGAGCTCAGTTTAATCAAGGATCTCAAGTTGCCTAGAATATTCAGTAAAGGATTTTTAAGGCAACTGAGCAATACTCAAAGGCTATAGAGCGAATATTGGTGCTGGGAAGATGACCTTTAGGATATCCACTAATGATGTTTGGGGGAGCATGTGTTTTCAGGTTTTGCTTCATGAAATGCATGAACATTAAACCCTAATATATCATTCTAGTCCCCAGTAAACTTTCTTAAATTAGCCCTCAATCTTCATTTAAATTTTGTCTGCAGTCTAGATTTCTTTCTTTCCTTCCTAGAAGGAGATAAAATACGCTAAGTATCCATTATCCTTACCATATGGAAGCATAAATTTTAGAAGTTAAATAGCTTCTGAAATTGAAATAGCTAAAACACTGAGCCAAAAGATATTCATATTATGTAAAAGGAAGCCATCTTTAATCAAGAAAACTTGTCTTCTAAAAATCATAGAGCTGTCTCTTTTAATTTTCATATTCTACATCATATAAAAGTCAGAAAGAGTAATCCTTGATTTTAATAGATATTTCTAAATTTGAAATAAATTCAGTGACGTCTGCATTTATAACTTTTCATAGATACATGAATAATCATATCAACATATTTTTCAATAATGTTAATACACAAAATTTTTATTTATAGTAAAGTACTATAAGAATAAAGACTCACTATTTTTTTATTTAAACAACTTTATTACATACATGATTGTGTTTGGGTTTCAGTCATGTAAAGAACACCACCCATCACCAGTGCAACATTCCCATCACCAATGCCCCAAATCTCCCTCCTCCCCACCCAACCCCTGCCTGTACTCTAGACAAGCTTTCTATTTCCCTCGTATGTTCTCATTATTAGGATAGTTCAAAACATAGTTATTTCTATAAGTAAACACATCCCTGTTTGTGATGAGCATCAAGAGGTGAGCTGTAACTTCCAACTCATTTCTCTTTTGTGTCTGAAAGTTATTATTGCAAGAATGTCTTTCATTTTTCTTAAAACCCATAGATGAGTGAGAACATTCTGCATCTCTCTCTCTATCTCTCTCTCTCTGACTTATTTCACTCAGCATAATAGATTCCGTGTACATCCATGTATAGGAAAATTCATGACTTCATCTCTCCTGACAGCTGCATAATATTCCATTATGTACATGTACCACAGTTTCTTTAGCCATTCATCTGTTGAAGGGTATCTTGGCTGTTTCCAGAGTCTTGCTATGGTAAATAGTGCTGCAATGAATATAGGTGTAAGGAAGGGGTTTTTGTATTGTATTTTTGTGTTCCTAGAGTATATTCCTAGGAGTGGTATAGCTGGGTCGTATGGGAGCTCGATTTCCAGTTTTTGGAGGAATCTACATATTGCTTTCCACAAAGGTTGAACTAGATGGCATTCCCACCAGCAGCGGATAAGAGTTCCTTTTTCTCCACATCCCCGCCAACACTGATTGTTCTCATTCTTTGTGATGTGTGCCAATCTCTGGGATGTGAGGTGGTACCTCAAAGTTGTTTTGATTTGCATCTCCCTGATGATTAGTGATGTAGAGCATTTTTTTCATGTGTCTTTTGGCCATTTGTATTTCTTCTTTGTCAAAGTGTCTGTCCATTTCTTCTCCCCATTTCTTGATGGGATTAGATTTTTTTTCTTGTAAATTTCTGTCAGTGACTTGTATATTTTGGAGAATAGCCCCTTGTCTGATGGGTATTGGGTGAATAGTTTCTCCCACTCAGTAGGGTGCTCTTGTATCCTGGGTGCTATTTCTTTTGAGATGCAGAAGCTTCGCAGTTTAATATATTCCAATCTGTTAATCTCTGCTTTCACTTGCTTGGAGAGAGCAGTTTCCTCTTTGAAGATGCCTTTAGTCTCAATGTCCTGGAGTGTTTTACCTATGTGTTGTACTATATATCTTATGGTTTTGGGTCTGATATCAAGGTCATTCATCTATTTGGATTTAACCTTCATTCATGATATTATCTGGGGATCTAAGTTCAATTTTTTGCAAGTGGCTAGCCAGTTTTGCCAACACCACATGTTGAAGAGTCTTTCTTTGATCCATTTAGGATTTCTTGCTCCTTTATAAAAAATTAGAATGTCTAGGGAACATTCTCTGAGTATTCAAGCCTATTCCACTGATCTGAGGGCCTGTCTTTATTCCAATACCATGCTGTTTTGATAACTATTACTTTGTAGTACAGTTTAAAGTTGGGAAAAGTAATTCCTCCCATATTCTTTTTCTAATGATTGCTTTAGCTATTCTAGGGTGTTTATTGTTCCAAATAAATTTCAAAAGCACCTGATCCACTTCTTTGAAGAATGTCATGGTATCTTTAGAGGGATCACATTAAATCTGTACAATGCTTTGGGGAGTATTGCCATTTTAATGATGTTAATCCTGCCAATCCATGAACAGGGTATGTGCTTCCATTTCCGCGTGTTCTTTCTTATTTCTTGGAGCAGAGTTTTATAGTTTTCTTTTTATAGGTCCTTCACATTTTCAGTCAAGTTGATTCCAAGATATTTGAGTTTGTGTGGCACTATTGTGAATGGAGTTGTTTTCTTAATGTCCATTTCATCCTTATTACTATTGGTGTATAGGAAGGTCATTGATTTTTGTGTGTTAATTTTGTAGCCTGCCACCTTGCTAGATGAGTCTATTGTTCAAGAAGCTTTTTGGTAGAGTCTTTAGGGTTTTCTAAGTAGAGTATCATGTCATCTGCAAACAGTGAGAGCTTGACTTCTTCCTTTCCTATCTGGATTCCCTTGATATCCTTTTCTTGCCTAATCGCTATAGCAAGTACTTCCAGTGCTATGTTGAATAAGAGTGGTGAGAGAGGACAGCCTTGTCTTGTTCCAGAATTTAGAGGGAATGCTTTTAGTTTTTCTCCATTGAGGATAATATTTGCCACTGGCTTGTGGTAGATGGCCTTAACTATATTGAGAAAGGTTCCTTCCATTCCCATCTTGCTGAGAGTTTTGATCAAGAATGGGTGTTGGACCTTATCAAATGCTTTCTCTGCGTCTATTGATATGATCATGTGATTTCTATTTTTCTTGTTGTTGATGTTGTGTATGATATTGGTAGATTTACGGATGTTAAACCAGCCTTTCATTCCTGGGATGAAACCTACTTGATCGTAGTGGATGATCTTAATGAGGCATTGAATCCTATTTGCCAGGATTTTGTGGAGGATCTTTGCATCTGTATTCATCAGCTATATTGGTTTGTAAATTTATTTTTTGGTAGCATCTCTGTCTTGTTTAGGTATCAAGGTGATGTTGGCTTCCTAAAAGCTATTTGGAAGTATTCCTGTTTTTTCGATTTAGTGAAAGAGAGACTCACTATTTTTTAGGAATACTGTTGGTATACAAATTATAAAATGGAAGAAACAAAGAGAGTTCTGGTTCTGGTTCAGGTAGAGAAAGCCTCATTCAATGATGGTGGAAATGTCAAGTATTCCAGCCTTTTGGGGAAAATATGGATATTCCTCAAAAACTAGAAATTGAGCTTTCATATCTAGCAATACCACTCCTAGGTATATACTCTAGGAACCAAAAAACACAATACAGAAATGCCCTCTGCACTCTTGTATTCATTTCAGTACTATTCACAATAGCCAAAATATGGAAAGAATATAAGTACCTGAGAACAAATGAGTAGATAAAAAAAATGGTAAGACTACACTATGGAATCATTAGTGAAATGAGTCAGAGAAGAGAGATAGAAATGGAATAATCTTACTAATTTGTGAGACATATAAAAAATAGTATGGTGATAATATATCTATAAAATAGAGATGAAGGCCAAAAGGATTAGTCCAGGGTAGAAAGCTTGCCACAAATAGTGGGACAGTGAGGTTAGGGTAGAGAAGGGATCACTCTGACAGTGATTGGAAATAATACTTTGGACAAGAATTGGTAGTGCTGAACTAAGGGCCATAATGGTAGCGTATGGTAGGGCATTTTCCTTGTATGCAGCTGACCCAGGAAAGCTCTGGATTTGAATCACAGCATTCCATATAGCCCCCTGCCCCTCAAAGCCAGGAGAGATTTATGAACATAGAGCCAGGAGTAACCCCTGGGTGCTTCCTGAAACAAACAAACAACCCCCCCCAATTAAATTTTGCATGGCACCCCTTCAATAACTGTGAAAACAAATGTGTCTAAGAGGAAAGAAGGTGAGAAATAAAATGCCTTTTCACCCAGAAACAAGTAGAGTGGGAGACTGGGAGGAAAATTAGGGACATTGGAGATGGGAAATGATCATGGATGAAAGGTAGTATACATTGTAAGGCTGAAACTCAATGAACAATTTTGTAACCATGATGTTAATAAAATAAAAAAGAGACTGAAAATTAGTCCTGTTTATTAATCAATAATACAGAAAGCTATATAATAAACAACAAATATATATAAGTATTTTAATATTCATAATCCTTAAGTCTAGATGTACATAATATTGCCTGATGCACAAAGTTATCAGCAAGTAAAGTCTCTAATTGTGCTTTCTCAATGGCTGGAGCATGACAGGTGCTTTGGAGGTACGTAAATTATTTGGATCACCAATAGTTGAGTGGGAGTTTCTAATAGGGAAGTATATTTCTTGGCCTAAAAATGGGTCTCAGATATTTGCAAGCATAATTTGTTTTTGAGTTCTCAGTTATCATGAACAATAGGAGTGTGGAAAAGTGGGAAAATAATTTGGATAATCAGCCAAGATGATAACTAAGAGACCCCTAAGTTTTATTGAGATTATTCATCTGTGACATTGTAGGCTCCACAACATTACAAAATACCCTGTCTACCTATCTCCTCCATCTTCAGAAAGTCATTGGAAAGAGCTTTGAAATATTTATTTAAATTAATTATCTCAGAAACATCAAATTACTCATCTATTTATGCTATTTTAGTAGACCTGGGATGATTCCAAGAGATTTTCCTGATGGAATTTTTAAAATGACATAGTTAAAATATAAATGGGTACTGTATTCATAGATAGAACTTAAGACTGGTAGGTAGTCTCCTGATGAACCTCACTTAATTTGCCAATGTATGTAATTTTATTTCTGAAAGATCCAGACTTCAATTTTCCAGAATCCTATTTTTTAGCTGCTGAATGACTTAGAATAACACTTCCTCTACTTATATGTTCTATAGCCAACAGATTTGATATTCTATTTAATGTTTATTTTAAATGTTTATTTAATGTCTATTTTAAAATTTTATCTCTGAGTTGCCTACTTTACAATAGTTAATAACTGTTACAATTTTATTGTAACATTATTCAATAGGTATTGCTAGACAAACAAGAATTAAGTTATCATCTCTCTTCAGACAGCATTAGCCAAACAATGTGTTGTATAAGCATTTGTAAACATTTTTTATAATCATAGTGGTATGTTACAATTTTTTAATTATATTTGAACAAAATAATAAAGTGAAATCTGAGAAGTTTTAATTTCTGTTAAATATATATTATATTTTTCTTTAGGCATATCAAGTAAAGCTGTAGAATATTAATGCATGTAATACTAAAAATTCTATTTAAAAATTGAGCATTTTGGTATAGTTTTATTTCTTTGCTGTAATGTACATAAAATACTTGAAATAAGTTAACAACTGTAATTGAAATATATTGCCAAATTATTAAATCAATAAATAACTTTAATTGCAATATCTTACAAATAAAATTTAATTCTTAACTGCAGATGATATATTTTGTAATGATTATAAAATGTAATTTCAAAATATGTGCATATACCTATAATAAGGCAAAAAGATATTTAAAAATCTATACTGCAGAGGCTAGAGTAGTGACACAAGAGGTAGGGCATTTGCCTTGCATGCACTAACTTAGGATGGAACACAGTTCTAATCCCTGGTATCCCATATGGTCCCCAAGCCAGGAATGATTTCCAAAGTATAGCCTAGAGTAACTCCTGAGCATCACCGGGTGTGTCCCAAAAAAGCAAAAAAAACTATACTACAATAGATTAATATACATTATAAAAGGCTAAATTGCTCTGTTACAATATTATATATATACATATATATATATATATATATGATTGGGTATTCTCACTGCTTTCTACAAGGAGATGATATTTTATTTATTATTTGTAGTGTATGTCATTCATTTGTATGTATGTGGAGGAAATAAGTTGGCCCATACATCCTCATAGTCAGATGCTACTCCAACTCATTGCTAAGGGATTGTTTCTTATTATGCTAGGAAACTTTATAGTACTTGAGATCAAACCTTGATATCTTACATACCTAGCTTGCCCACTAGACCCTTGGACTATATCCATAAACCATGCTTCCGCTTTTCCATATTGGGCATACCCAGGTGTTCTCAGGGCTTAATCTTGGTTCTGTACTAGGGATCTTTTCTGGCAGAAGTCAAGAAACCTATATGGCATCTTCTTGTAATGAAACTACAGTCATCCATATGCAAGGCAAACACCTAAGTCCCTGTAGTATCTCCCTGACTCTATGTTACTACTCTATAATAATATTTATAGAACTGAACCTTAATAGAAATTAAGAAAGTTTTATTGCCTTGAATTTTTACAAGACAATACTGTTCAAGGATTTATTAGAATAAATTGAAGGCATTTACCTCTTGTACTTGTAAATGTAGTTACAATCTTTAAATTTGAAAAAAATTACCAATTTTTAAAAATCATATTTGAGAATATAGACAGAGACCTAAATCCCGGTAATATTTGTTTATTTGAGTTAATTTATTTATTATTTAATTTTTTGAGAAGAAAAATGGAAATAAAAGTAGCATTGTACAAAGTTTGGGATAGGGTGTACCTAAGTTATTTTAAATATTCCAGTGTCTGCAACCAAGAACTGATAGTAGATGGACATATGCATGCATGTTTGAACGATACAGAAAACAAAGTAGACTCTAAAGTCTTTGTGTGTGTGTGTGTGTGTGTGTGTGTGTGCCACATGCAGCTCTGCTCAGAGGTTATTCCTGGCTTTAAGCTCAGAAAATCCTTCTGGCAGATTCAGTTGGATAATGTGGAATGATGGGAATCAGACCTCAGGTTGCCTTTCTTCAAGGCCAACACCCTACCTGCTGTACTACAGCTATGGACTCTCTAAATTTTTATTTGCTTTCCAAGACTTATTAACCCTCTCAAAAATGTACTATGTTCTATGAAATGTACTTTGTTATCATACCTAGTTTCCAGATTCAGTGAAGGTTTACTACTAATGTAAAAATCTTTGCATATATATATGTGTGTGTGTGTGTGTGCGTGTGTGTGTGCGTGTGTGTGCATGTGTGTGTATAAAAGCTTAGGCTCATATATATTTGCTGATTATATATATGTATATAATGTATATTTGTATGTATAAGAGCTTAGACTAAAACTAGTCAAAGAAGAGTTCTAGGTCACATTTATATTTCTTTTTGTTTGTTCTATATTTGTTCGGGGGCCACACCCAGCAAAGCTCAGGGGTTACTCCTGGCTCTGGGCTCAGAAATCACTCCTGACTCAGGGGACCATTTAGGATTCAGGGGATGGAAACCAGTTCCGTCCCAGGTCAGCTGCATGCAAAGCAAATGCCCTACCGCTGTGCTATTGATCCAGCCCTATATTCCTTTGTATAGATTTAGGTCTAATTTCCAGGTCTTTGATCCATTTTGAGTTGACATTTGTATAAGGAGTGAGATATGGGTCGATTTTCACTTTCGTACATGTGAGTTTCCAGTTGTACCAACACCATTTGTTAAATAGGCTTTCTTTGTTCCATTTCATATTCTTGCCTCTTTTATCAAATATTAGTTGGCTGTATATCTGAGGGTTTATGTCTGGGAATTCTGTTCTGATCCACTGATCTGAGGTCCTGTCTCTGTTCCAGTACCATGCTGTTTTAATTACTATGGCATTATAGTAGAGTTTCAAGTTAGGTAAGGAGATGCCTCCCAACTTCTCATTTTTCAGTATGTGTTTGGCTATCCTGGGTCTTTTGTGGTTCCAGATGAATTTTGTAATTGATTGTTCTATTTCTTTAAAGAATTGTGCCTGGATTTGGATAGGGATTGCATTAAATCTATATAGCAGTTTGGGTAAGATAGTCATTTTGACTATGTTAATTCTACCTATCCATGAGGATGGGATGTTCTTCCATTTCTTTAGATCGTCTTCAATTTCTTTCTGAAGTGTTTTGAAGTTTCCCTGGTATAGGTCTTTCACTTCTCTTGTAAGGTTGATTCCTAGATATTTGATATTTTTTGATACTATCTTAAATGGGATTGTATTTTTAATCTCTCTCTCCTCAACTTCACTGTTTGTATATAAAAACGCTACTGTCTTTTGTGTATTGACTTTGTATCCAGCCACTTTGCTGTATTGGTTGATTGTTTCTAGAAGTTTTTCTGTGGACTCTTTAGGGTTTTTGATGTATATCATCATATCGTCAGCAAATAGAGCTAGCTTGTGTTCCTCTTTCCCTACTTGAATTCCTTTGATTCCCTTCTCTTGTCGGATTGCTATTGCTAGGACTTCTAAGGTTATATTGAATAAGAGTGGAGAGAGTGGACAGCCTTGTCTAGTTCCTGACCTTAGTGGGAATGCTTCTAGTTTCTCGCCATTAAGTATAATGTTGGCTGTAGGCTTTTCATAAATAGCTGTAACTATCTTAAGGAAGGTGCCTTCTAACCCTATTTTGCTGAGTGTCTTTAACATGAAAGGATGTTGGATTTTGTCAAACGCCTTCTCCGCATCGATTGATATGATCATGTGGTTTTTGTCTTTCATGTTGTTGATGTGATGTATCATGTTTATTGATTTGCGTATGTTGAACCAACTTTGCATTCCTGGTATGAATCCCACTTGATCGTGATGTATGATCTTTTTGATGAAGTGTTGGATTCGGTTTGCTAAGATTTTGTTGAGTATCTTTGCATCAATGTTCATTAGTGAGATTGGTCTGTAGTTTTCTTTTTTGGTGGTGTCTTTGCCTTCTTTGGGAATGAGTGTGATATTAGCCTCATAAAAGGAGTTGGGTAGGATTCCTGTTTTTTCTATGGTTTGGAAAAGCCTATGGAACAGTGGTAATAAGTCTTCTTGAAATGTTTGATAGAATTCACCTGTAAATCCATCTGGACCTGGACATTTGTTCTTAGGAAGTTTTTTAATTACATCTTCAATTTCCTCTGAAGTGATTGGACTGTTTAAACTTTCTAGATCTTCCTTTTCCAGTCTTGGAAGAGGGTGTTTGTCCAAGAATCTATCGATTTCTAGTGGGTTCTCTAGCCTAGTTGAATAAAGTTGTTCATAATATGATCTCATGATATGTTGTATTTCTTGGGGTTCTGTTGTAATCTCTCCCCTTTCATTCGTGATCCTAGTGATTTGTGTATTTTCCCTCTTTTTTTTGGTGAGTTTTGCCAATGGTTTATCTATCTTGTTTATTTTTTCGAAAAACCAACTCCTGGTCTCATTGATAATCTATACATTTAATTTTTCTTAAAATCACAGGAAAAATATTTGCTAAAAGTTAACAAAATTAGTCTAATTATTTTAATCTCAGGCATAAATTTTGTTCAAAAAAATCTTTCATGTCTGGTATTAATTCTCAGTAAAATTATTATGGTAAAGTTTGTCATATTTTTCGAAAAATGAACAATGTTAGGAAGCAAAGTCTACATTTTTAGGAAGTTTGCACCTTTGTTTATCTTTCTTTTATTCTGTTCCTTCCTTCCCCTTTCTTACACCTTCCTTTCCTTTCCTCTTCCTTCCTTTCTTATTCATCCTTTGTTCCTTACTCTTTTTTCCTTCTTTTTCCTTTCTTCCTTTCTCCATTCCTCCTCCTATCCATCCTTCCTCCCTTCCCTCCCTTATTTTCTCCCTTCTTTTTTCCATCTTTTCTTCTTTTTGCCTTTCTTCTTCCCTCCCTTTTTCTCCCTTTTTTTTCTTCCTTCCTGACTTTCTTCATTCTTTCCTCCCTCCCTTATTTTCTCTCTTCTTTTTCTTTTCTTTCCTTCCTTCTTCCTTTTCTTCTTCATTCCGTCCTCTTTTCCTCCTTCCTTCCTTTATCTCCTTCCTTTTTTTGTATTGTTTTCTTAGTTTATATGTTGTTTATTTCTGCTCTGGTTTTTATTATTTCTTGCCTTCTGGTTGTGGTTGGATTTCTCTGTTGCTGTAATCAATTCTTTGAGGTGATCTTTTAAACTGTTGGTTTTGTTATTTTCCTGTTTCTTGACATAAGCCTGTATTGCTATGAGTTTCCCCCTAATTACTGCTTTTGCTGTGTCCCATAAATTTTGACATGTTGTCTCTTCATTGTCATTCGTCTCAAGGAATCTTTTTATTTCTTCCTTGAGTTGTTCTTTGATCCAGCTGTTGTTAAGCAGCATGTTGTTTAATCTCCAGGTATTAGTTTTCCTCCATTGCTTCTTCTTGACATCAATTATAAGCTCTGTTGCATAGTGATCTGAAAAGGTACTTCTAATGATCCTTACCTTTGTGGTCTTATATAGGTTGGCTTTGTATCCTAAGACATGGTCTATTCTGGAGAAGGTTCCATGTGGGTTTGAGAAAAATGTATATTCTACTTTCTGGGGATGGAGAGCTCTATATAAGTCTATTAACCCTAAATCTTCTAATTTTTCATTTAGAGCTCTTATTTCTTTGCTATTTTTCTGCTTGGAGGATCTGTCCAGTGGTGATAATGGAGTATTGAGGTCCCCTACTATTATCACAATTCCCTTCATGTGTTTCTCCAGGTTTGCCAGTAGTTGCCTCACATATTTTGGTGACTCTACATTAGGTGCATAGATATTGACCAGGGTTAGTGTATCTTGATCTAATGTTCCCCTGATCAGTAAGTAGTGACCCTCTTTGTCTCTGATCACTTTCTTGAGGTTGAATACAATTTGGTCTGATATAAGAATGGCTGTCCCTGCTCTTTTTTGTTTTCCATTGGCCTGAATAATTACTTTCCATCCTTTTATTCTAAGCCTGTGCTTATCCTGTAACTGTAGGTGTGTTTCTTGCAGACAGCAGAAGTCTGGTTTATTTTTCCTAACCCAGTTCTCTACTATGTGTCTTTTACTTGGAGAGTTTAGTCCGTTAACATTTAGGGAAATTATTGATAGAGAGGACTGTTGTGCAGTTGTATTGTGTGGAGTGGTTGTTGTTACAATCGGGGGTTTGGATTGTGTAATTCGTCTCTGAGTAAGTCGCTTAGGATCGGCTTAGTTTGCACAAATAGTTCAAGTTCGTTCATGTTTGAGAATGTTTTTAGTCTGCCCTCCCATATGAATGATAGTTTTGCTGGGTATTGGACCCTGGGTTGGAAATTTCTTTCATTCAGTCGTTTAAATATGTCATTCCACTGTCTTCTTGCTTGAATTATTTCAAATGGGAGATCTGGTTTGATTCTTATGTCCTTTCCTTTGTACTTGAGGTTTTTTTTCTCCCTTATTGCTTTCAGGAGTTCCTCTTTATCTTTGTTTTTTGCCATTTGGATTATTATATGTCTTAGTGTGGGTTTATTAGGGTCTATTTTATTAGGGACTCTCTTGACTTCTTGGATTTGTCCTGAATTATCTTTCCAGAGGGTGGGAAAGTTCTCTGTTATTATCTCCCTGACCACCTGTTCTTCCCCCTTCCCTATTTCCTCCCCTTCTGGTATACCCACAATTCTTAGATTGTTTCTTTTGTCCTTGTTCATTAGGTACTGGACTTTTCCTTCCAGTGCTTTGCCTTTTATTTCTTTGTTGGTTTCTTTATCATTTTTTGATTGCAGTTTTCCTTCGAGTTCTTCGATGTGCTTCTCCAACTCTGTGTTTCTACTCGTAAGGCTTGCTACTTTGTCTTTTAAATCCTTCACTTCTTTTTTTTATGGAATCTCTCATGTTCTTTGACATTTCTTCTTTAATTTGGCTGATTCGTTCGTCCATGGATTTCTTATACTCGGTTGCTAGGGTTTCTTTCATTTGTTTTAGTAATTCTTGCATTTCCTTCCTCATGACCGCTTTTAGGTCTTCTTCCCCTGGATCTGTGCGTTTTGGTGGACTTGGAAACTTGATAGGGCTTGTCATGGTGTCTTCAGTTATAAGAGATCTCCTTGATTTACGCATAATTCTTTATATTTAATGGTGTGTTTTGGAGTGCTGTGGCTTCTAATTTCGGCCTGCTTTGGTCTCCTTCCTGAAGGTGTTTCTAGAGGGGCTGTTGGGTGAGTTTGTTGAACCTAGCCCTTTCTCCTCCCCTTTGCTACCTAGAGTTCAGCCTTCCTGCAGTTGGTCTTGTCCCTTTTCTGCTCCTTATTTCTGTCAGCGGTACAGTTCCACTCCTGGCCACAATGTCTACTGGCGCTATTGAGCCTAGTTCTCAATCCACCCTCCTTTCTCTGGGATTCAATGGAGCTCCGCCCCCTCCAAGCCTCCCTTGAATGAGTTCCTTCAGTCCGACCCTGAAGGCTCTGTCCTCGCCCTTGGGGAGTCCCTGGTCCACTCCAGGGTCCAGGGGGGTGGAGTGCTCTAGGTCACCTGCAAGTCCAGATGGCTGGCCCTATCTCCCTATCTCCCTATCTCCCCCGTCTATTCGGGTCGCTCAACTTGCCTTTCTAGGCGCCACCCTGGGAGGAGGGGCCGGCCCAAACGCCGAGCAACAGGACAGAAACTCACTCAGGCCTCCCCAGCTGGCCCGCAGGGGTCTCTGGGGGGAGGGGCACGCCCAAACGCCAAGCCAAAGGGCAGAAACTCACTCAGGCCTCCCCAGCCGGCCCGCAGGGGTCTCTGGGGGGAGGGGCACGCCCAAACGCCGAGCCAAAGGGCAGAAACTCACTCAGGCCTCCCCAGCCGGCCCGCAGGGGTCTCTGGGGGGAGGGGCATGCCCAAACACCGAGCAACAGGACAGAAACTCACTCAGGCCTCCCCAGCCGGCCCGCAGGGGTCTCTGGGGGGAGGGGCACGCCCAAACGCCAAGCCAAAGGGCAGAAACTCCTTAAAATTGTCCTCGGATAGAGGACGTATCAGATATTAAACTGATAAGAACAGATACTACACTTGATCTTAGCCAAAAGGCCGAGAAGCGATTTTCTATTTAGACTTTTCTATATAGACTTTAAAGAATCTATCACAATTCTTGTCACAGAATGCTATTTAATAAAAAGTCAGTGAATAGATATTAAATAATATAATCAAATTTTTATTTGGCTTTTGGTCCACACTCAGTGATGTTCAGGGGTTACTCCTGGCTATGTGCTCAGAAATTGTTCCTGGCTTGGGGAACAATATGGGACACAGAAAGATCGAACTACCAACTATCCTAGGTCAGCTGCATGCAAGACAAGTGCCCTACCACTGTGCCACTGCTCAGGCCCTGAAATAACCATTTTAAAAATATTTTAAAAGGTATTTTCTGAGTATATATATATATATATATATTCACAAAGTGATTTAATTTTTATAATGTGCCATATATATGTGTATGTATATATACATTAAAGAATATTACTACTGGAGCCAGAGAGATGGCATAGAGGTAGGGTGTTTGCTTTGCATGCAGAAGGATGATGGTTCTAATTCCAGCATGCCCCCCAAAATAAAACAAAACAACAAAAAAAAGAATATTACTATATAAGAGCTAATAAGCTGTTCAGTTCAATATATAGTATAGCAGCATATGTGTTCCAGAAAGTTAAAATGCTCTTGTTCTACTCTTTTCTTCCAAGAAAGATAAGAGCTTATCTATAGTCAGAGTAAATATAGTGATTCAGTATTCATAGGAGGACTTTATAATTTAGGCTCTTATTTTCACACTGCCTTTCAACAACACCTACACCAACAAGAATAAGAATGTGTTAAGCGACAATGGTTAAGAATTTTAATAAAAGAAGGAAATTATTTTTATAATTACTGATAAGTTTTTAATTTGTTCTATTAAATAGTAACTCAACCACAGTTAATAAAAGGACAGACTTATGCGTTGATATTACAGGTTTAGAAAATGAGGCTTGCAATTGTGTTAAAATTAAAAGAAGTGATAATTTCTTTTAAGGAGTTGGTTAATTAATGGGAATTTATTGAGCATTAAAGACCAAGTTTCATACTTTTCTGATATTTAAAATGGTCAATAAATTACTTTTGGCATTTTACTACTACTGAATGGAGACAATAATGACATATAGGAAAAGTATCCTAAGATATCCTAAAGATATCCTAAGATCAGGACATAAAACTGTGATTTAGATATGTAAAAAAATAGTAAGATAGTGGTAAATACCTGACATAGTGATGATTGTCTATATGTTTGAATGTGCACTATGTCCTAGTTTATGTAATATATCTGTTGTATGAGCACTATGCTTATATAGAGGAATAAATATTGAGTGCATGAACTAATGACAATAATGAACATTTATAACATGTTTTCTATTTCCTTTTTTCCTGTGGACCAGTTTCACCTCCCTTGTAGTATACTTGGTATATCAGGAAATTTCTGGGCTTCATATTTGAAACCTTTTGTCTCCATAAAAACTGTAACTGAACTTTCTCATTATCTCTGATTCCTCAGCTTGACCTGTTTATAAAACTGATCTTTTGAAAGTTTTCCATTATGTGACATACTTTACATGCCGGAGATGGATGATGTCACTGTACAAATCATTCTTTACTGGAAGTGCACTATAACGTGTTTTATGAGCCTTATGATGAATTTTTTTCTTATGTATTTTTCATATTTACTCTCTCAATCATTTTTATATTTTCATTATTAATATATTTTACATAAATTGAGTTACTTAAAGCTTTCATTGGGTACCTATGATATCTTACTTTGACATTACAAATTATATATCTATTTATTAAGTGCACTAAGAACAATATAGTGAAAAAGTACTTAACATTACATAATATTATTGTTCTTATAAGATGTATGACTACAGAGTCAAAATCTACAAGATTCATGTTTGTAATCATGGTGCTTAAATAAAAGTGTTATTTTAAAAAATCTACAAGATTAATATAATGTTCTTTTGGGGAGTGAGTGGGTTCATGTTAGGTGGATTTAGGGATGACTCCTGGTTCTGCATTCAGAAATTATTCCTTGAAGGTTTTGAGGATGGTGAGGATTAAACCAGGGATGGCCGTGTACAAAGCAAATGCTCTGGCCCCTAAGATGATGCTCTTGATTTATAAGAAAATTGTAACTGAATTAACTGCCTCTGAAGGCTAATTAGCAACTGTTGAGCAGAAGTAATATCCAAACTGTTTGAAAACACCACTTACAGGCTGGAGTGATAGCACAGTGGTAGGGCGTTTGCCTTGCAGACAGCAGACTTGTGTTGGACCCATGTTCGATCCCATATGGTCCCCGAGTCTGCCAGGAGCGATTTCTGAATGCAGAACCAGGAGTAATCTCTGAGCACCTCCAGGTGTGCCTCCAAAACCAACCAACCAACCAAACAAACAAACAAATAAATAAATAATTTAGAATTAAATTGGTAACAAGTAAAAGCACAAGGGAAATAGTCTATTCATAATCTATACATTTAATTTTTCTTAAAATCACAGGAAAAATATTTGCTAAAAGTTAACAAAATTAGTCTAATTATTTTAATCTCAGGCATAAATTTTGTTCAAAAAAATCTTTCATGTCTGGTATTAATACTCAGTAAAATTATTATGGTAAAGTTTGTCATATTTTTCGAAAAGTGAACAATGTTAGGAAGCAAAGTCTACATTTTTAGGAAGTTTGCACCTTTGTTTATCTTTCTTTTATTCTGTTCCTTCCTTCCCCTTTCTTACACCTTTCTTTCCTTTCATTCTTTCATTTCCTTCATTCTTTCATTCTTCATCCTTTCATTCTTTCATTTCCTTCATTCTTTCCTCCCTCCCTTATTTTCTCTCTTCTTTTTCTTTTCTTTCCTTCCTTCTTCCTTTTCTTCTTCATTCCGTCCTCTTTTCCTCCTACCTTCCTTTATCTCCTTCCTTTTTACTTCCTTCCATACTTTCTTCCTTCCTTTCTTCCTCCTTCGTTTATCTTCCTTACTTCCTCCTCCCTTCCTTCCTTTCTTCCTCCTTCCTTCCTACCTTTTTCCTTTCTTCTTTCTCCTCAGTCAGCATTACTCAGGCTAATTGTTAACTTTGCACTCTGATATCACTCCTGGAGGACTTGGGGAATCATAAGCGGTGCCAAGGTTGGCAGGTTGGCCATATGAAAAGCAAATATCTCTTCAGCCCCCAACCATTCACTTTATACTAAAATTTTTCTTTATTTTTTTCTATTTACTTTTGATTTTTTTTGGCCCAAACCAATGGTGCTCATGTATTACTTTTTTCTCTACACTTAGGAATCACTCTTGGCAGGCTCAGGTGTTGCCTTACACCTGTATTGACTGTGTGATGCAGCTTCCCTATGCATTGTACTATTACTCTAGCCCTCAAACAATTAAGTAACAAAAATATACCTTTCTTAAACATATGGAAATCATAACCATTGTTGGAACTAGGGACATGTAAAGAAAAATAATTGCCAAAAATTTATATAGTGATTGAAAACTAAACTAAAATTAGTATATTTAATACTGATTAAATTATACTTGATACATTAGGACTGACTTTTCTGAACTAATAAAGATCGAATGGATCAAAGAAAAATTGTAATTTGCTATAATTTACTAGCAAAAGGTTTTAGATTTAGAAAAAAATTGAATTAGCTTGTATAGTAGACTAAGCCATATATTCATTTTTAATATTTTTTATTGAGAACAATGTGAAGTAAAGTCTTTCACAGTTATATTTTAGGCACATAGTGATGGTGAATTAGGGCCCTTCCCACCACCAGTGTTGACCTTCCTCAACCATTCCAGGATGAATTCCATACCTCCACCCTTAACCTCCTGGATTGCTAGTGTAACCGATCCATTTTGTGTAAAGCTTGTAATAGTCTGGGTCTCTTGGTTCTATTGTCATTGACTTTGGTTTAGATATTTAAATCTGATCATTTCTATTTTCACTCAAGTTCCTGAGACTGCTTGGCCCCTAGCTTCCATACAATTTTTTTTATCAATATGTAAGTAGACACAGAAATATGAGGTAGAATAAGATGATTCATATAATATGAATGAAAAGGTGGAGCCCCTATTTAGAAGAAAAGTCAGAGGAGCAGGTGTGGAAATTTTTTTTATCTGTTTTGTATAGGCCCAGTAAATATTGGGGAAATTAGAAAGTAGATTACCCTGGTTTAAGAGATATGGAGTTGGAGATTGGAGAGATAACATAGAGATAAGGCATTTGCCTTGCATGCAGAAGGTCAGTGGTTCGAATCCCTGCATCCCTTATGGTCCCCCATGCTTGCCAGGGGCGGTTTCTGAGCACAGAGCCAGGAGTAACCCCCTGAGCACTGCCAGGTGTGACCCAAAATTCAAAAAAAAAAGAGAGAGAGATACAGGGTGTCCCTACCCTTGAAGTATACTTTTATAAGACCAACTACACTACAGGCTTTGCGCATATTAGTTGTCAAATCCCAAGTCTTTCTTTATGGTCCCAGGAAAAGTTCTGCTTATTGGTGATTATTGTAGTCAGTCTTCTGTAATTTAAGATCTTGGTTTTTGCACAGATCCTAGGATTGAGGGTCTTCTGATTTCATCTCACCGTTAGGTAGGTAGGACAACCTACTCTTAGATCAAATTGTGCTATTTCTTCAACATTAGGGTGTCATATAAATCTACCCTGGAACAAGCTGGTGTCAGAGCAGTACTAGGGCCTCCCCCAGGGGTAGTTTGATTCCTGTTGCTGTTTTTAATGGAACTGTGTCAGTTCTAGGTTGGGAACTAGCGTTATAGATTGGACAGTCAATATCAATAACATGAGGTCTAAGTCCTCATGACAGATGTGCAGGGTTCTTATCCTTATACATAAGGTTTTCCCCATTTTAGTGTGCCTATGCAAAAAGGAACTATGCCATATTACATTATTGGTGCATTTTGGAGTAAAAATAACAAGTTATATAATCTCTGTGCACTGAACTCTGATCCCAAGCAAGACTTACCAACTAGCATTTCCTACTAAGAACTAAAACAAGAAAATAAAAAACAATAAAATAAAACAAGAGAAATAAAAGAACGAGGTGGGGAAAGTTACTCTACATATGGAAATAAACACTGAGTTATAACTGTAAAGGAAATGCACCTAGAGAATCTTACATAGAAAATATAGAAAGTCCTCTTTAGACTTTTGAGATATTCTAGTGAGGGTTTTAGATCAAGGGCACATTTTCATCCTGCACCATGGTTTTGTAGAGTCTTGGAATTGGTTTGCATCAACCAGGGATCAGCTAGTGTTCTCAAGCTCTAACCCATATAGTCTAATTAATATTTAACACTTGGTTATTGAGAATTTAGATAATTTGATATATTAACTATATATAATTTGCACTCTGAAAAGAAAACTTAATAATTTAGCTGATACAGCATTAAAATTTGCTTTCATTATTACATTGAAATATATTTTCTTAAACATTCATGCTTAATTTATTAACACAAAACTAAAGAATTTTACTTGAACTTGTTATATAAAATAAAATATTAAATCTTTATTCAGGTAATGTTGTTTAGGAGCAATATTTGAATGCATTCTTAATTGTAGAAAAACTCAGTGACCTCTTTACCCTGTGTAGTATGAACTCATTTAGATCATTTTAATCTGCAAGTGTCAACATGCTTTTATGCTTAAAATACTACACATAAAAACAAACTATGGCTTATGTTTCACTAAGAGGACAAAAGGTATTTGTTATTTTATGCTTTAAGACTTATTTAAGCACAAGCCTGGTAGTGCTCTGAATCTGCTTTCTGCTGTGTATTGCTGACAACGAGCAGAAGGGTCCTGCTATCCAATGATGTTAAGTGTAAGTACTAAATATTTTAGCTATTTCCTCAGCTTGCAGAAATACTTCTTAAATTATTCCATCTTGGGTGGGTAGACCCTTGTTCTAATTAATTCCAGACACAATGTATAAATCATGTGAATAAATCTCTGAATGGCCAAATGACTTTCTGCTTGCTACTTTTATTAATGCACTTAATATGTCTATAGAATTCTCACATTCAAGAAGATAATCTGATGTAAATTACAAAAATAGGTAGATGACAGTAGATGAACTAAATTTTCTTATTATTTATTATTTTAATAATACGAATGGGAAAATTTTCATGGGAATTTTTCAGCTAAGAAGATTTCTAAATTAGATATTGTACAGATATAATATTCTGTAACAGCTAACAGCACAGATGAAGTTAACAGATGAAAACCTGGGGAGGCATAGGTGACATGATTTATACTTAGAAATGCATTGCAAATGTGTTCACAAGTAAGACCAACATATTTATGAAGAAAATTATGATAATTAGGATAGTACTTCAGAAAATCTAATTGACAAATGATTTTAACTCTCGGCTAAAATAATATTGGTTCCACTAGTAAAGTTTTTCACTACACCTAAATGTATGAATAATTTTGCAAGTAATTGCATTGCTTTGGGATTACTTTATTTCTTATGACTTTTTATTTCATGAGTTGTGGGCATAAGAATTTATGTCCTTCACAAAGTAATTACAAATTGGATCTCAGAATTATGTAAATGAAATTTCTTCAGTATCCGATATATAACAAATACATGCTCACATACATGTACACATACTATTTTATTATTAAATTTTCTTTTTCTGTATCCTAAATCATACTAGTTTAACACTTTATTATAGAAACAGAAGAATATAAATATTGTATAATGGCCTAATATAAATGAAGATCTTAGAATATTTTTTTTTTGGTTTTTTTTGGGCCACACCCGTTTGAAGCTCAGGCTATGCGCTCAGAAATCACCCCTGGCTTGGGGGGACCATATGGGACACCGGGGGATCGAACCGCGGTCCATCCGCTTGCAAGGCAGACACCTAACCTGTAGCGCCACCTTCCCGGCCCACGATCTTAGAATATTTTTAGAACTTTAGAAATCATAATCATAAGTACTTGTATTCAGTTTTTGAGATTGCTCTGTCCATTCATTGGATTTTATTAAAATGTAATTTCCCTTTATTTCTATATCTTTGAAATTATCTATTAAAATATTTCTAATACAAAAAGTCTTAAAAAGTCAAAAAAGCCCTGTTATTTGTATGAGTATTTTCAATTTTAACATTTTTATTTTGTATTAATTATTTTATTTTATTTTTTGGTTTTTGGGCCACACTTGGTGATGCTCAGGTGTTACTCTTAACTCTGCGCTCAGAAATTGCTCCTGGTTTGGGGGACCATAAGAGACATGCAGGGATCAAACCACAGTCCATCCTAGGTTAGGGTGTGCAAGGCAAATTCCCTACCACTTGTGCCACTGCTCTAGCTCCCTTTTAACATTTTTACTCTAAAAAAGTTAGTCAAAATTTTTCACTTTTTGTTTTAATACCTAGTATTATAATATGAAACTAGTTCAATTCCCAAAACTATTGTGGACTTACTTTATGAGCACATTAGCGTTCTTTTCAAGAAAGATTTCTTCCTTTTCCTTAACATCTTTGTTAATGCCTCATCAAAGATTTTTATGAATATACATATTTCCCCTAGGAATTGTTAAACATTTTGATAATGCTAAAATGGGTTTCAGAAATAAAAACTACTTGAATATTAACTTCCCTATCATCTTATTATAAAAAATTCCTAAGCCCAACTTCTTTTGTTAATATCTTTTATTTCTTATTTTCAAGTCAAATAATTTTGCTTGTAGCTTTTTTTAACTATTTAGTTTACAAAACTATTAGAACTGTTACTTATACTCATATTATCCTGTTTTTAGTACTAATAACTCACTTTTAAAAGCCATTGCTAGTCCCTATCCACAACCATTAAGTCTAAATTTTACTATAGAAAATGGCAATACCTTTCTGAGCCTTGTAAGTATCTTATTTAATCTTAGAGAGGAGTTCAGGTACCCAGACTGCATGTCAAGTAAAATGTAAAGTGAACTTCAAGGTCTTTCAGGAATACAAAAATAATTTGGATTGTTTTAGAGAGAAGAGAAATCACTTTTTTAAGTTAACTATTTGCATTTATGTTGTATAAAATATTCTATAAGCTGACCCTAATGTCCTCTAACATTATGGTAGAAGAGAACACTAAGGCCAATGCAGATTTGATCCTCAGTATTCCATGTAGTCCCCGTACAACACCAGGAGTGATTCCTCAATACAGGGCCAGAGTAACTCATGAGCAATGCCAGGTATGTCCCCCAAATAAATAAATAAATTAATAATAGTAATATAATAACAATAATAATACCTAAGGAAAAACTTAGGGGGCATGTAAGAAACGGGGGGGGGGCATTTGCTTAGCTTTCAGATCTTAATATTCATGGGGGGATTTCACATGGGTGTGAAGCCCCACACATATTTGGAATTGGGAAAAGCCTTCCACATGTACTCAGCACTCACTGATCACTGGAAAGCTTTAAATATACTGGGGGTTTAATGGATGTAGGAAGCTTTCACTGCAGACTCACAGCTAATTATGAGGTTCATATTTACATAAGATCCTCTTATACAATCTTAGGGCAACAATGGTCACTCTGAATGAAACAACTTTAGTTTCCACATGGGGGACTGCAAAAATATAGCCTCTTTGGAAGCGATGGTGCTAGCACTGCAGAGATGTTTCCATGGCTTTACAGCTCTGCAGGAAAGGGACTGGGACCAGAATTACTGTCCTTGCTGCAGCCAGACCAGTATCCCAACCTTTGCAATACATCTGTCTGCTAATATAAAGATGGACTCTGTGTGACAAAGGACCCCAGGACGGGGTGTGGAAACCAAATAAGCAAAAACAGCACATGTCTCAGGGCTCTCAGGTATAAAAAAAAAAAAAAAAAAAGAGGACTGTAAGAGAGAGCAATTTCACTTTGAAAGCTATAATGACAATGAAGTTAAAATATTACATTATGTTTCATCTTATCTCTGGTAATGTTCAGTATTTTTCAAAGATAAGTCATGTTGGTGCCACTTATCATTTTATATTAGAGTATGTCTGATTTAGATTAAGCTACACATGATAGCGAGCTTAGTATGAGTAATACAAACTTATCTGTGAATTTAAACGTTTCTAAAAATACAATATTGCAAAATGAACAGCTTTAAGGGAGATGATTTCACTTAAAGAGAGTATTTTTTAATAACTGCTAAATCAGGGGGAAATTAATTAGCTTCTTACTGAAACTTCAGTACACCTGCCAGTCTTTTGAATTCTAAAATGAAAAGGATTCCTGCAGGCCCAATTTCAAAAACTTAACCAATCATGTCTTTTTTCTTGAGGCAATTTTCTTAGTATATTCTACTGTTACTTGAAATAGCAAACATAACTATAAATCCCAAGGACATCACTAATACTAAATGCTTTCTCTACACCAGTGTTTCTATGTTACAAAATGATTTAATTATCACAGTATGTAACCTTAAGAAAAACATGCAATGTTAATATTAAAGGTGAATGGAATTTATTGTAATATATGTTATTTGAATTAATGTTTTAGTACTGATATGTATTTATGTATAGGGTTTATATAAATATATAAAATGTAGATTGATGAGAGGTTTGGAAAATGTGCTTATACAAAGTGAATTAGAAACATTCCTTAGGGACCAGAGCAGTGGCACAAGTGGTAAGGCATCTGCCTTGCCTGCGGTAGCCTCAGACAAACTGTGGCTCGATCTCCTGGTGTCCCATATAGTCCTCCAAGCCAGGTGCTATTTCAGAGCATCACCCGCTCAAAAACCAAAAAATTATTTTTTCTTAGATATAATATGAAATATATAATCACCATAGCTAAAAAAAATAGTCTCTCAAAAGATCCTTGAAACAGATAAAAGTCTTTAAGTTTTTGAGTGTTTTAAAAATAAAACTTATAGCCAGGAGTAACCCCTGAGCGTCAAACGGGTGTGGCCCAAAAACCAAAAAAAAAAATAAATAAAACTTATAGGGGCTGGAGCAGTACCACTAGAGGTAAGGAATTTGCCTTGCAAGCGCTAGCCTAGGACGAACCGCATTTGATCCCCTACCATCCTATATGGTCCCCCAAGCTAGGAGCTATTTCTGAGCGCATAGCCAAGAGTAACCCCTGAGCATCAATGGGTGTGGCCCAAAACAAAAACAAAAACAAAAAAATTATGGTACTGTATATAAAAGGAAAGCTTAAATATATGAATTGTGAATATAATAATTAGCATTAAAATTAGATATTCTGTTGCCTAATTTCACACATAAATTTAAATTATTTAGCTAGAATGAATTATTGTTTTGAATGATCTAGTAAATGTTTTAAGACTTAAGAAAATCAATGTCATTTCTTTTCTACTCCTTTATTTTACTCTGTATATTTTATAAAATATAATATTTTAATTAAAATAAAAAAATATCTTACTTGAATTTTACACAACACCTGGTATAAAATTATTAGGTTATTATTCTTATAAAAATAAAAATAATAATTTTTTTATTTTTATTTTTGGGCCACACCCAGTGGTGCTCAGGTGTTACTCCAGTCTCTGATCTCAGAAATTACTCCTGAGAGGCTCAGGGGATCATATAAGATGCCAGGGATCCAAACTGGGTTGGCTGCCTACAAGGCTAATGCCCTATATCTTTCATAGTCTGTTTATATAAGATATAAAAATTCTGTTTGATTTTTTTGACCCAGGTGTTTTTTGATAATGAGTGACTATTATGTTTACAAATCAAAGTAGAGGTAGACTTACTATCATATATATGTACCACAGAAGAGATGACAAAATTAAAGTACTGTCATCTGAGTTGACTGGACACTAATCAATTGAGTTTTTGTTTTGTTTGTATCGTTCTTATATAAACAGACTATGAAAGATATAGATTTTGTTTATTATCTTACTAGACATAGTACTTTGTATAGAGTTTACTACATATAAATATATTTTCTCCTATAAAGCTCTCTATATAATCTCTTCCCAATATTATACAACAGAAAATGAAGCACAATGATTTTATTTTTTTATTTTCTTTAATTTGGTTTTATTTGGGGACTATATCTTCTAGTGCTCAGGGCTTGTCATACCTGGCTCTACTTTCAGTGATCACTTTTGTCAGTGAAAATCTGAAGAAGCACCGAGCTTTTTAATATAATTAATGCTACATAAAAATATAGTGAAATTTATATGGAAGTTGAACCCAGATAGCAATTAACTACTTTCTAATTAATATATTGTGTCTAATTTAATAAAAAATTATCTTTAAATATTGGACACAAACTTTTTATAGTTATTTGAAGAAATTGAATTTTAATATCTTTCTTTTTAGTAAATTAGGAAAATTGATCCCATATAGCAGAGAAACTTCTTTTTGAAATTCCTATAAATAGGGTTGCATAAGTCAGTAAGGCACATTAGAGTATTTCAGAAAAATGTTTAAATCATGTGCATTTTTATATCTATTAATGTTTTTAATCTACATATAAATTTTTGCTCTAGTTTTTAAGAAGCAGCCATTTGAATTCAAAGCACTAGAGACCAGAGGCTATTGCCATGGTGATTGAGGCTGAATGCAGTGATCTAACAGAGAGCTGAGGCATTCATGTCACCATGAGTATAGGGGATGTTAAGGCATGGATCAATGAACAGCAGGGTTACAAAAGTAGATGGGTGGATTCCAAATAGAAAATAGAACTTCAGTACATTTTCAGTGATTACTGTGTAGAAAAGAGTCTACCTAGTGCCACATCTGATTTATGGAACAGATTGGGCTTGTAATGAGAGTCCAGATATAAATGACCTCTTTCTGGGATAGTTATAACCTTTAGTTTATATACTTTATGTGTGGACTTATGAATAAATTAGTACTGCAGTTTTTCACTTATTCTGAAGCTCATTTTTATTTTTACATTTATTCAGATTTCTCTAGAAAACCTTAGAAACCAAATTGCAATCTATTTCATTCTTGAATTGTTTTTTCTATTGCAATTTTTTTCTGTCCAAAGAAAGGCATTGTGTTATATCATATACCCGTTCTCATGACAACAGTTTCAATAGGAAAATTAAGCCTGGAATGAACTCATTTTCATGGCATTTTCAAAATGAAAATTTTATAGTGCTTAGATGTTGTCCTCAACGAAACTAACAAAAACATTGCTGACATCTGAAAAAAATATAACATAGCTTGTGTTGGGAGAGTTGCATATTAAATAGAGCTATATTGAACTTTAGAGTATCCAAATGTTTCTGTATACAGAAATACTGTTCACTCCACTGAAAGAAATAGGCCATAACTATGCGATTATAACTTTACTGAAATCAAATGTTAAATATTAACAATATACCAAGAAAAATTAGTTTTCATCATGCAAATCAGATACTATAAAAACTATCTCTTATATATCTATGTTAAGCAAATTATTTTCTGGATTTACATATATGTGTGTATATAAATATATATATATATATATACCATAACAAGTATGCCAATTGTCAATCAAGTAAAGCATTTTTACCCTCTGTTTCCAAAATAGTATTTTTTTAAATACATTGTTTAAAGAAATAAAAGTATCATTTAGAAAAGAATTATGCCATTATCTATGAAGATTGTCCAACAAAAAATCATTTTTACTCTCTTAAACTGGCTTTAGAATTTTATTTATTTGTTTGTTTTGTGTTTTGGCTACACCCTTTGAAGCTCAGGGGTTACTCCTGGCTTTGAGCTCAGAAATAGCTCCTGGTTTGGGGGACCATATGAGACGCCGAGGATGAACCAAGGTCTGTTCTGGATCAGCCACATGCTGTGCTATTGCGCCAGCCTCGGAATTTTCAAATATTCTTCCCAAAAGCTAACATCTAGTAGTGAATGCTGAAATGGACAATGGGTGATTGTATAGGTCCTCTTGCATCCAAACTTATTGAAGCTCTTTGTCATCGAAAAATCTAATTGCATTTGTAATATATTTATATAAAACCATAAAGTAGTATATATAAAGTCAGAAACATTTGTTTTTAACTGGTATCAGGTGGTGGCAGTAAGAAAACTTTCATAACAAATAACAATTCACAATTATTTCTCAGAAATTTTGTAAATCTTTTCCTTAACATTTAAGCTATACTTGAATCAGGCCCTGCATAATAATTTCTCATGAAGTTGGATTTATTGTTAGTATCCTAGTTTCCCTGTTATTCATATTTTAGTTTACTAAGACTTAGGCTAGTGCATAAATTCTATTTTTCATTATTATATTATTTAAAAATAATAATTTCTTAATTCGAAAATCAAAAAATATTTGGAATGGTATTTTTGTTCTATTTGTTAAATTCTAACTTGAAGATATTTGTCTTTATAAAATTTCTGAGAGTCTTGTCATAAAAATATATGAACATAGGGACTGGGGCAATAATGGAGTGGTAGGGCATTTGTCTTGTATGTGGCTGAAATAGGATGGAACTGAGTTCTATCCCCAGTGTCACATATAATTCCTGAGCCAGGAACATTTTCTGAGCACATAGCCTGGAGTAACCCTTTAGTATGACCAGGTGTGGTCACAAATCTAAAAAGAAAATGTATGAACATAGTAAAATTAGAATATAGGTTTATGCTCTTTTCTAAAATATAATAAATCAACATGAAAATTCCCTTCTGTTGAAATATGAATGAATAATACTAAAAATAATAATTGTTAAAAATGCCTCCACTTGTTCAACAATTCAGTATTTTATCTTTACTGGAGAATGTTGAAAATTATATTTAATATATTAAAATTATATTAAACCGATTTTCTGTAAGTAGCTATTCCCTAATTTTCTACTTTATGCTAGAAATATTGTTTTTTTTTTGGAAGTGGAGCATATCCGGTGATGCTCAGAGGTTACTCCTGACGATGTGCTCAGAAATTGCTCCTGGCTTGGGGGACCATAAGGGAAGCTGGAGATGGAACCACAGTTCATTCTATGTCAGCTGCCTGCAAGGCGAACACCCTACCTCTTGAGCCACCATTCCATCCCTTATACTAGAAATGCATTGAGGGAGCATTTCACAGTCTTAGACTATACCCTATTCTTTTTTTTTTATTAATAATTTTTATTTTGACCAAAGTAGATTACAAATAGTTCACAGTAGTATTTCAGGTACATAGTGACATTGAATCAAAGGCATTCCAAAGTTGTCCTCCCTCCACTCCTCTTCCCAGCATTCATCCCATATTGCCCCTTCTTTGCCCCCCAGGCTGCTAGTATACTAGCATATATATGCTAGTATAGTGGTCCCTTCTGTGTCTAGCCTGTTGTAGATTGGATATCAATTCTGTTGTGGTTGGCTTTGGATTTGATGTTCAAATCTGATCTCTTTGTTTTCTGCTCAATGTTCATATGACTGTTTGGTCTCAGTGCCCTCCATCCCCCCTCCCCCCAATTTGTGAGGTAGAACGAGATGGTTCAAGTTATGTGGTTCTGTTTAAAGGTAAGAAAAAAAAGAAAAAAGGCTGGGGCAAAAATTCAAACAAACAAAAAACAAGAGGAGTCTTTCTAGAGACTATAAATATCAGTTTAAGAAAAAAAAGGGAAAAATGAAGGAAAACCTAAAAATAATACAAGAAAAATCAAACCCAAAAAGAAAAAAAAAAAACCCAAACAAACAAAAAACCTGAAAAGCACCACAGTGATAAAGACAACAACCAAACACTAATCATAGTCCTGAACTAAAAACGAATCAAAGCACAGGGGAAAAATTTTTTAAAAATTTTATTTTGTGCTTTTTTTTTGGTCTAGGCACAGTAAAAATTTGGGAGATTAGAAAGGGAATTCTCCTGGCGTAAGAGATACAGGGTTTCTCTGCCCTTGAAGTATACTGTCATGGGTATAATTACAGGCTCCATACATGCTCTTCTACTTTCCTCTAGGTCCTTTTGTGAAGTCTGGAAGTTTTCCGCTCCATCATGGATGATAAATTCAGGCCTCTGTAGCTAGTGATCTTAGTATTTGCACTTCTCATAAGATGGAGACTAGGATGAAGTCAGTCTTTACAGTTCCAGAAGTTTTGTTCCATCAGAACTTTCATCTGTTCCATCTGTTGTTTTAATCAGTCTTCTGTAGTTGGTGGTCTTGGTTTTTGCACCAATCCTAGGATAAAGCCTAAGATAAAGTCTTTCATTATGTTTCCATAAGTTCTGCTCAGTTCCATTTGTCTCAGTCAGACTTCTGGATTTAGAGATCCTGGTTGTTGTACAGATCATAGGTATACCCTATTCTTGAAAACCCTTTCTCTTTCTAGTCCAAACTCATAGTTCAACTCTCACTTATCCCTGCCCTCAACAATTGTTGCCTCCCTGACAGTGATTATTATCATACTCAGTGAATTTCACATTGTATAAAAGAAAAGCCATCTAATAATGAAAACAACCCTGTACTTTTTTTTTATTAAGGCGGTAACAGAGCCAGTAAAATTCAGCTAAGTCAGTGAAGAACCAAATCTGCTACCAGGAAGAGCAAGTGACCTCCTGGAATGCAGAGCTACAAATACTGGAAGAACAGGAATCATTCAACATCTCAACAAATTACTTTATTTTGAGTTTTGTTTTGTTTTGTTTTGTTTTGTTTTTGGTTTTGTTTTGTTGGGTAGTCACACTCTACGGAGCTCAGGTATTATTCCTGGATTTATGCTCAGAAATCTCTCCTGGCAGGCTCAGGGGGACTATATGAGATGGTGGGGAATCATACCAGGATCAGCGATGTGCAAGGCAATTGCTCTACCTGCTTTACTTTCACACAAATATTCTACTTCGAGTTTCTTAACACTTCTGACATTTTACATTGAATAATTCTTTGTGTATGTGCATGTAGAGGTAGAGTACTGTAGCACACTTACTAGCTTTCGGCTATATTCACTAGCATTCTCTGAATTATGATGATCAAAAATATCACTAGTCATGGCAAGTGCTCTGGGAAGAAAAAATTATCCCTCATTTGATTATCTTTCCAAGGTTCTCAACACAATTATCTTACCATTCTTCTTTTAGAACAATAGAAAAATGCCTCCTACAATCTATATTGCACTTTGAATGATAGCTAGGTAAATAAAGCCCTATTCCTCAACAACTTACCTCAAATACCATCACTGGTTAAAATTATTTTTTTCACCTGTAAAATGCAGTAAATTCAGCAATTTCCCTGTTGATACTTCCATTGTTTCTTACTTTATAATTGTGAGTAATGAATTTCCCTCAAAGGCCTTGTATTAGAAAAGACTGGAAGGTATTCATCACGAATTATTCTTTTGCATGATTTTGTAGTATAGAAATGGACTGTGTGCAGTAGTCACACAATAACAGGATTTGGCTAGTGGAAGGTAAAATCATTGAAATTAAATGTAATTTGAGCATTCTAGGCATGAAAAGTAGGAAATTATTGGATTGTAACAAAAGACCCAGAAGGTAGAAAATATAGGGATTCCTTACAGAAAACTACAAAATGGAAAAAAAAATTGTCCAATAATAGTTCACCTGAACATAAATCCAATTCATTATTTAGCCTCTTAAAATTGTATTACTTTATCAAATATATACATGTTTCTGTATATTTTCTTCAACAGAGAATTTCTAAATAATATCTGTGATGTTCTCTCCAAATAATAAAAGAATATTCTCTACAGCTAATAATTTTAATGGTCAATAAGAAAATTATATGGTATGCATAAATGTGCTTTCATAACAATAAGACTTTTTAAAAACAATAAAAACTTATAAACTTTCTGTTCAGGTATATGAGCAAGGTATTTTAAAATGTATGTTTCTCATGTATGTTTCCCAAAATTGTCATTGCACTTTTAGCAACCAGATATAAATATATAAAAATTGCTTTCAGGGGACAGAGCATGGCACAGCGTCAGGGCATTTGCTTTGCACACGAATGACCTAAGATGGACTGTGGTTCGATCCCCCGGCATCCCATATGGTTCCCCAAGCCAGGAGCGATTTCTGAGTACATAGCCAGGAGTAATCGCTGAGTGTCACTGGGTGTGGCCCCAAAACCAAAAACTAAAAAAGAAAAAAAAAGAATTGTTTCCAAATATGCATTTATTTAATATGTAATAGATATTCTAAACACATGGACAAAATACTTAAGACATAATACATTATAACAAATACTAAAGGTCTTATATGTGCCCACTGTTATATAGGGTCTGGAATAAAATTGTTTCTATTCTTAGATTTTCTTAGATTTTATTTCTGTAATTGTGAGAAATCAATAAAAAGTGTATATTTATGTTTTCTAGATCAAAAGTTTGACACTTTATTTTAAAAATGACTATTCCATAAATATATTCATACTAAAAATTTAAATAGACAGAATTAAAAATGAAATTCTATGCATTTGTTACATATTATATGTAAATTTTCCTCTAATTACATTTGTTTTAAATCTATTTGATTCCAGAATTACAATTTTTTTAACTTTTTAATAACATCTTTATTTAAGCACCATGATTACAAGCATGATTGTAGTTGTGTTTCAATCATAAACAGAACACCATTCTCACCATTGCAACATTCCCACCACCAATGCCCCTCTCCCTCCTTGTATATTTTCTAATATTCAAAAAATATGTTAAGCCTTTGTGCTTTTCTAAATGTCATTGACACACAGCCAAGAAAGACAAAGCTATTTAAATTTAAAATGCTTTTTTTACATATTTCAATAATGGAATAAATGGGAAGTAAAAAGAGAAATATAAAAGTGATTTTAATAATATCTACTATTTTGATATGCATATAATCAGTATTACAACAGTATTCTAGTGTTCACAAGATTATAAACTCAGTATTGCTGTTCATCAACCTCACTTACCTCACCCCCTCATTCTCTTTATTTCTTTGTATCCCAGTATAATTTTCTACCACTTTCTATGTAATTCAGTGGAAAAAATTTTTGCCATAGTGGTAATAGAAATAACTAGTGGTAAGCAGTATTTACTAGAGGTATATACTAGTGGTAAGTATACTTAGTACTTACTAGTAGTATATACTAGTGGTAAGTATAATTTCCAGAAAAAATACTATATAGTTTTACATTTATTATTTTACTTAATTGTAAAGGCAGTGTTGTTATTCCTATCTTATAGATGATAAAATGAAGTTTAAATGTAATAGGTCCATGGCCAATTTTGTAGTACTTTAGTCTGCTGAATTAATTCTAGCAAGCAAATAGTTAAAACAATTCTAGACTATCCTATGCCAGTTCTAATTCTCTACACTTGGGAATAAAATAAAATGAATATTCAGAACTGCTTTAGTGAATCAGTGCTAATAAAATAGGAATAAAATTAACTTGATGGAGCTTAGTCTACCAAGTTTAGCTGCTAAGGCCAAGTTTGTGTAAGAATCATTAAAATAAATTTCTGCTTTTAACAAATATAAATTTTATTATTCTGCAAAAGCAAAATAGATGACATTTGAAAATAGAAATGACAGTGATACTAATGATGGCTTGAATGTGCTATTTAATAAAAATGGATTTTTGTTATACTATTGAGATTTTGGTGTTAACTATAGAATGCTCCCATACATAATACAAAAATAAAGAATCTATATATTGAAATAAAGCCAGAAAAAGGCCATATTTTAGTCATAACATTTTTTATAAATTGTGGCCAATTTCTAACTGCATTGTTTTCTCAAACTTCATTGAAAAGGGAAAACTAGTCAAGTTTTGGTTATGCACTTGCTATAGGAAAGTAAAGAAGTTTGTCTTTTTTGTAGATGTTCATTTAATCTATGATTACATAATTTATGTTGACTAGTACTCAATTCTTTAATAGTTCTCTAAAACAAGTATTCTCCTTCTTCCCTGTTCTGTTTAAAATGACAGAAGATAAATTAATTCAAGATATAATATTGGGTGCAGCAAAGCCTGAGTAGATATACAAGAAATAAAAATATTATAAATATATTCATTTGGTATAATAATACAAACTCCAGCAAAATTTAAATTATAAACACTGGCATATGATTTTCAGTCATATGATTTTTTTCAGAGTTATATAAGCCATTCAAAAATTAAAATTGTTAATTGTGATATTTGTAATTTTCAATGTTTTGAAATCTTATTTTTCAGCTTTTCAGTGGAATAGAAGCTAATTAGACTTGTGTAAATACTTGTTTCAACTTTCAGTTTCACAAAATAGGACACATTTCAGAAAATATTCATAAATCACTATTATTAATCTAAAAATAAAATAAATTGATTTGGTATATTTATAATGAACACATACAAATATGTATTTTATTAAATAATTTTATTATTGGCTTCATTGAGTTTTTTAACATGAAGCAAACATAATTATAATTGATGAGATTAATATTTTAATGAAAATATTATTTTAATTCAGGTGTTATGCATACAGACCATTAGGTTAAAAAACCCTTTATTCAATAACATTGAGAAAAAACAGGAAGTAATTATTTTCCAGCTGGATAGTATATTTGGTACACATTAAGAAATGTTATATTTCATTGATATAGAATATTTATTCACTGTTACTACAGTTAGGAATACTTTCAAGAGCAAAAATCTACTATTTGAGGAAAAAGAATCTCTTGACTGTAAATTGGTTCATAATACACAAGGAATATAGTAATTCAATCACCTAAAATCTAAGTATCAAGCAAGGAAAACATTTCTATTTCTCTTCTTAACATGTCATGTGTAAGCAGGAAGTCCACAGAGATACTACAATATCCTCTGAGGACTTACCCTCCCACCCAACACATACACACAAGCACACACATAACAGTTTGGTTGTCAATACTTTCATTCTCTTTTAAATTCTAAGCTTGGATCAAATGAAGATGTTCCTTTTATCCTTCCCATGCTAGCAGGAGAGTTTTGATATTTGCGTGTGTGTGTGTGTGTGTGTGTGTGTGTGTGTGTGTGTGTGTGTGTGTGTGTGTGGTTTGGGTTACATCTGGTTTTGCACAGGACTATTCTTTATTTTATTTTGGTGTCATGCCTCTTGGTGCTCATGAATTACTCCTGGCTTTGTTCTCAGGGATTACTTCTTGTAGTACCATGTGGGGTGTCAGGGATCAAATCCAGGTCAGCTACTTGCAGACTGCATTATATTGCTCAGGCCCCAAATCAAAGCTTCTTTTGACTCTGCCTAGGAGAGACTCTGAGAGTACTAGGGGAACCGGAGGTGATGTTGGGGATCTAATGGGTTGTATTTAACAGAAAGGGTAAAAGACTAGTACAGTAAACATTTTTCTTTATGAAATGTGATTGGCTATTTTATGTTGCTATTACTAAGATTTTACTTGTTCAAACAGGTAAAACCAAGTATCATTGTAGGTTTGAATAAAATCTAGGAAATGTGATTTTTGACTGAAACTCAAAGGATCTAAACTATATATATATATATATATTCATGTGTATATGTGTATAAGTATATATATATATGTGTGTGTATATGTATATGTGTATATGTGTTGGGGAGAATTTGTGTAGTGTAAACATATTTACTAATATATAAAATTATGGTAGAAAATATTTTTTATAAATTCTATACAGTCATATATATGTATGTATACTTCTCTGCATATCTACATACTCCCAAAAGTTCATTCTCCTCTATTTATGATAGGTATACTTTTTCATAATTATATTTGACACACAAAATTAAAATTTGAACTCAAATTTTAATAAATTTATTCTTCATAGGGTATGTATACATAATATATACACTTTTGTTTGCCTTTATAACTTAAAGCAGAGTAAGTGAGAAAGCAAAACTTTATTTGAACAGATTGTATATAGTTACATGAATTTAATAAATATATTAATGTATTATCTAAATTCAGAGAAATAAAATTAGTAAATTTACTAGCATGAAAATGTGAGGATAAACTTTTCTGATGAAGCTATTAGTCAATTATTTTGCTTCTGGGATGTGATTAATTCCAAACCTTTCTGCTAGCAGCAGTGGGCATAATTTTGTTCTTTATGGCTTTTTCTAATGATTTGTAGTATCACGTAGTTGAATGAGTATTACACCAGGTCTAAATTAGACAGGCATTAATCATGTCACCTGAATCAGCCTGTGTGGTGGAATTCAATCAGCATGGGAACTTCCTTTTAGGTGCATATTAAAACACAAATTCCCATTACTTAATTTTTTGCTTTCTCAATATAATACTTGTCTATAAGCCTTGCAAAACTTGTATTGCTTAGGAGAGTGAGAAAAACAATGGCATTTTGAGCAGGATAAAATAGACTATCCCAATAGCACCCAATGTGCTTTGTTGTTGTTGTTGTTGTTGTTGTTGTTGTTTGTTTGTTTGTTTTGGGTTTGGTTTTTGGTTTTTGGTTTTTTTGGTCTTTGGGCCACACCAGTCATGCTTAGGGCTTACTTCTGAAGGCTATGCGCTCAGAATTCGATCCTGGGGGATCATATGAGACGCCTGGGGATCCAATTGTTATCCATCTAGGCTAGCGTGGGCAAGGCAGACAGATTCCTTACCGCTTGTGCCACCACTTTGGCCCCATCCGTGTTTTAATTTTTAATAAAATATCATTAAATTTCTATTTCTCAGGTGTGCAGCATCAGAAATCAATATATATATATATATATATGTTAAAGGGTCCTCAAACTTTTTAAACAGGGGGCCAGTTCACTGTCCCTCAGACCATTGGAGGGTCTGACTATAGTAAAAACAAAATTTATGAACAAATTCTTATGCACACTGCATATATCTTATTTTGCAATGAAGAAACAAAACAGATACAAATACAATATGTGGCCCGTGGGCCATAGTTTGAGGACCACTGGATGAACCACTAAAATTGAAACTATTTTCAATTTTATTCCTGTTCTCCCTTCCCTTCTCATAGGTGACTACTAATTTGGTCTTAACGTTTGGTTTGGCTTATTTATTTTTCTAATATGTCATTAATTGCTTAAAATTTATCCTATCTCAGATCTTTACAAATACTTTAACTTTTGGGGGGAAGTGAGGATTTTGGGCCATTCTAGATGTGCTCAAGCTTGCTTCCTGGCTCTACACACAGGGATTATTCTTGGTCAGCTCGGGGAATATAAGTAGTGTAGAGGATTGTACAGTGGTCAACTACTTGCAAAGCATACACATTATCCACATATCTATTTCTCCATTCTCCAACAGTTTAGTTTTCACTTTTCAATTTTAAAACCCTTCATAAGTGCTATTACAATATAACATATAGAAAACTGAGGTTTGGCAATATGATTGTATAGATGAAGACAAGATCAAGCTGTCATTCTTTAGGACTTCAAAATTCTTAAGGATTATCCAACTATTATCTAAAGTTCACTTACAAATCAGGCAGGATTTGCTTGGTACAGACTAAGCTGAATTTTTTGCCAGGAAACCTCCTCCCTCCCTCCCTCCCTCCCTCCCTCCCTCCCTCCCTCCCTCCCTCCCTCCCTCCCTCCCTCCCTTCCCTCCTCCCTCCTTCCTTCCTTCCTTCCTTCCTTCCTTCCTTCCTTCCTTCCTTCCTTCCTTCCTTCCTTCCTTCCTTCCTTCCTTCCTTCCTTCCTTCCTTCCTTCCTTCCTTCCTTCCTTCCTTCCTTCTTTCCTTTCTGTTATTGTCTCTCTTCCTCTCTTATTTCTTTTTCTCCCTATTATTCCCTCTCTTTTTTTTTGTTTTTATTTTTGGCCATACCCGGAGGGCTCAGGTGTTAATCTTGGCTCTGCACTCAGAAATTGCTCCTGGCAGGCTCAGGGGACCATTTTGTTTCTCAGAAATCGAATCAGGTTGGTACTGGGTCGGCAGCATGCAAGGCAAACACCCTACTGCCATCCTATCTCGCCGGACATATTTTTTCCTTTAGCTCACTCCTTCTTTCTTTCTTTCTTTCTTTTTCTTTCTTTCTTTCTTTCTTTCTTTCTTTCTTTCTTTCTTTCTTTCTTTCTTTCTTTCTTTCTTTCTTTCTTTCTTTCTTTCTTTCTTTCTTTCTTTCTTTCTTTCTTTCTTTCTTTCTTTCTCTCTCTCTCTTTCTTTCTTTCTTTCTTTCTTTCTTTCCTTTCTTTCTTTCTTTCTTTCTTTCTTCCTTTCTTTTCTTTCTTTCTTTCCTTTCTTTCTTTCTTTCTTTCCTTTCTTTCTTTCTTTCTTTCTTTCTTTCTTTCTTTCTTTCTTTCTTTCTTTCTTTCTTTCTTTCTTTCTTTCTTTCTTTCTTTCTTTCTTTCTTTCTTTCTTTCTTTCTTTTTTCTTTCTTTCCTTCCTTCCTTCCTTTCTTTCTTTCTTTCTTTCTTTCTTTCTTTCTTTCTTTCTTTCTTTCTTTCTTTCTTTCTTTCTTTCTTTCTTTCTTTCTTTCTTTCTTTCTTTCTTTCTTTCTTTCTTCTCTCTCTTTCTTTCTTCTCTCTCTCTTTCTTTCTCTCTCTCTCTCTTTCTTTCTTTCTTTCTTTCTTTCTTTCTTTCTTTCTTTCTTTCTTTCTTTCTTTCTTTCTTTCTTTCTTTCTCTTTCTTTTCTTCTTTCTTTCTTTTTCTTTTTCTCTTTCTTTCTTTTTTCTTTCTCTTTGTTTGTTTCTTTCTTTCCCTCTTCATTTTTCTTTTTCTTTCTTCTTTCTTTATTTCCCTCTTTCTTCTTTCTTTCTTTCTCTTTCTTTCTTTCTTTCTTTCCCTTTCTTTCTTTCTTTCTTTCTTTCTTTCTTTCTTTCTTCTCTCTCTCTTTCTTTCTCATTGTTTTTTCTTTCTTTCCCTCTTCATTTTTCTTTTTCTTTCTTCTTTCTTTCTTTCTTTCCCTCTTTCTTCTTTCTTTCTCTCCCTTTCTTTCTTTCCCTTTCTTTCTCTTTCTTTCTTTCTTTCTTTCTTTTTCTCTCTTTCTCTCTTTCTCTCTCTCTCTTTCTTTCTTTCTTTCTTTCTTTCTTTCTTTCTTTCTTTCTTTCTTTCTTTCTTTCTTTCTTTCTTTCTTTCTTTCTTTCTTTCTTTCTTTCTTTCTTTCTTTCTTTCTTTCTTTCTTTCTTTCTTCCTCTTTCTTTCATTTCCTTTCTTTCTTTATATTTCCATTCTATTTTCTTTCTTTTTTCTTTCATTCTTTCTTTTTCTCTTTCTTTTCTTATGCTTGTGGGTACTCAGGGATTAGTAGCTTCTGGCAATGATCAGCAGACCATATAAGGTACAAATGTTTGAGCCTAGGTTTCCAGCATGTAAAGTAAGCACTCAATACGCTGTACTATTTATGTTTTAGTCCTGTTCTCTTTTTTAAAGCTGTCAGTGAGTCCCACCCACATTGTGAATCATTATCTTTCACTTAAAACCAATTGCTTACTGTTGTTTCATTAAACATGGAGCATGATAGTCTCACAGAAAATAAGCTATACAATGGGAGTTACATTAAATTGGAGTTATACTAAATGGAGAAATTAATATGGGTATTAAGATAATACCTTGGGGACAGAGCAATGCCTCAAGCAGTAGGGCATTTGCCTTGAACACACTAAACTAGGACAGACCACGTTTCAATCCCCCCAGTTTCCCAATTGATACCCTAAGCCAGGAGCGATTTCTGAGCATATAGCCAGGAGTAGACCCTAAGTGTCACTGGGTGTGGCCCAAAAAGCAAAAACCAAAAAAAGAAAAAAAATATGATACATGATAGGGGCCGGAACAGTGGCACAAGCATTTGCCTTGCATATGCTAATCTAGGACAGACCAAGGTTCAATCCCCCAGTGTTTCATATGGTCCCCCAAACCAGGAGCAATTTCTTAGAGCATTGCTAGGAGTAACACCTGAATGTCACCAAATGTGTCCCAAAAACAAACAAAAAAAAAAAGATGATACCTTATATACAACTATTTCTATCTCTAAGACTTTCATTTTATGCATTGAAAATACATTAAAATTAATGTCTGTATTTAGATCTTACTCTTGGCTCTGAACTATGGGATCACTCCTGAATGTTTGGGGGATCATAAGTGATGCCCTAGGTCAGGCATGTCATGCAAACATCTTACACACTGTACTGGCTCTCTGACCCCAAATTAATGAAATCTTATTTAGACTTTCTGCTGTTTAAATAGGTTAAAAAGAATACTGGGCATGGATATTATATTTTTGAACCTTGATGAAGTTAAAATTTATAGGTATTTACACTTTGTAAATCAGGGCATTATTTTCTTTTAAGAGTCTTTATTCAGGAAGATTAATTGTAGTTTGATGTAGTGTTCTTGTTTCTATCATTGTGGTATCAGTAGGATAGTCAGAAGTTTTTATATCTATATATAAAAGAATGGGATTCAAATATTCAGAATGATGATTAAAGAAAGGCTTCTAAATTTTGGTCTAAGTTACAAAAAGAATGGAGATATACTAAAGTGTGATTACTATAGTCAGGGGTGTGGGGAGGAGGGAGATTTGGGACATTGGTGATGGGAATGTTGCACTGGTGAAGAGGGTGTTCTTTACATGACTGAAACCCAACCACAATTATATTTGTAATCATGTTTAAATAAAGATACAAATTTTAAAAAAATCTACACATTTTTAGGAATCAGTGGTAATATTCAGCATTATAAACATTTTACTTAAAGGTTATAGGACATGTTTGTCTTTTGCAAAGCTTCTCAAAACATGGCTATGGAATAGCTTCAACTATATAATTCAGGAACACATTAAACTTGCAAAATCTTGGGCCCCTATTCAAATATTTGTAAACATATTCTCTGGTTATAATATCCAGTATTTTATGATTTTTTATCAACCTCCTAAGTTAAATACACATTCAGTAAACTTTTTTTTTTAATCTCTAAAAGTACAAGGAAAAGAAGACACTCTTAAAATTTGGAACATCATGCATTTTGAGAATAAAATCTTGATTCAAATCCTGATTGATGTGGACATAATGGTTCTCTTATGTCAGTCAATTTCTATAGCTCTAAAAGGTACAATAGTGATTATGCAAATATAACCAGACTAATAAGAGGAGCTAGGTGTTAAAAAAATTAAGCACCTTAGAAACATTGGTGATATGTGATGATCAGTATAGGGTGTTGCAATAAAATTATATTTAAGTGTAATTTTCCAAGAGAAAACTAATTAGATTGAAGATGATTTATTTTTTGAAAAAGCTAAAATGAACTTTATTTGGATAATGAAAATTAAACTCTTTCATTGTGTTTATTTTATTGTTGTTCTAGTATATACCAACAGTGAATCTGTCTGTTAATACAGAGAAATATTTAAATAAGCATGAAAATATTTTCAGACTTAAGTAATTATGGTATTAGTAATTGGGTCACATACAATAGTGTTTGCAATAACAAATTACCAAGTAAGGTATCTTGACACCAAGATACTATACCAGTAAAGCAAAACCAGGACATAGAATATGTTGGTGGGTTCATTTTTATTTTGACCAAGGTGGATTAGAAATCATTCACAGTAGTATTTTAGGTACATAGTTACATTGAATCAGGGACATTCCCACCACCAATGTTGTCCTCCCTCCACCCCTGTTCCCAGCATGCATCCCATATCGCCCCTCCTTTGCCATCCAGGCTGCTAGTATAAATGGTCCCTTCTGTGTCTAGCTTATTTTCTTTTTTTTTTCTGTTTTTTGTTTGTTTGTTTGGTTGGTTGGTTTTGGGCCACACCCTGTGACACTCAGGGATTACTCCTGGCTATGCCCTCAGAAATCGCTCCTGGCTTGGGGGACCAAATGGAATGCAGGGTATCGACCTAAGATCCGTCCTGGGTCAGCTGCGTGCTAGGAAGGAAGGAAGGAAGGAAGGAAGGAAGGAAGGAAGGAAGGAAGGAAGGAAGGAAGGAAGGAAGGAAGGAAGGAAGGAAGGAAGGAAGGAAGGAAGGAAGGAAGGGAGGAGGAGGGAGGGAGGGAGGGAGGGAGGGAGGGAGGGAGGGAGGGAGGGAGGAAGGAAGGAAGGAAGGAAGGAAGGAAGGAAGGAAGGAAGGAAGGAAGGAAGGAAGGAAGGAAGGAAGGAAGGAAGGAAAAAAGGAAGGAAGGAAGGAAGGAAGGGAGGAAGGAAGGAAGGAAGGAAGGAAGGAAGGAAGGAAGGAAAAGAAAGAAAAAGAAAGAAGAGAAAGAAAGAAAAATTTAGATTGAAAACACCTATGAAAAGTCAAGCTGATTCTCAACTATTTGTGCTTTTATTATTATTACATCCATGTACACTCATTATCACCTCCTTTTTAGTTAGTTCTAATCATATAAATTATAATTATTAATAAATCACATTAATGTTAATTAATAATCACCTCCATTTAGTAGATATCTTAATAATTATCCCTTTATTTGAACATGTAAATGTATTTCTATCTTTGTCATATCAATTTTACTTAGTCATAATTCCCAAAATTAAAATGACAAAATCCTAAGACTTTGATTACTTATTAAAATTTAAAGCCTCGGTTTAAATTAAGAGAGCTGTTTGGGGATTTTGTAATTCATGAGTAGAGGATACTTAATTAATATGCAGAAATAAAAATGATAATTTAAAGTCATATTTACTTTTAATGTATGGTAGCTTTTATCATAGTTTTTTCCTAAAAACTTATTCTGATATTTAATGAATCAAAGAGTAGATATAAATTCACCTCAACCCCATAGAAAGAAAGGGAGAAAGTTCCAAGAATCATTGATCCAGGCTTAAAGCCAAGCAATCTATTTTTAGTGCTCTCTCAACAAGGCACACAATAAAAATGTAAATGGAATGGTGCTACTTTCTTCTCAAACCACTTTTCAATGTGTAATATTGATGCTGTTTAAATAGTTTAGTTTTGGACGATCTTCACGGAACTTAATTAACCAATATGAAGGCCTTTGTATCTCAATGTCACATGAATTATAACTCCATCTTTCTTACAGTTTACAGTGTTAGACCTTCAAAAGGTAAGGACCAATATATCTTCTTGTTCTGAGTTGCTGATCTTGCTCTGTCAGTTGGGTCTCATCTGAGTTCTTCCTCCTAGCCAAATTTTTCAGTTGATATATTACATTGATTAAGTTTAAGATATATAGAGTGTTGAATTGATATTTAAATGCTGTAACCTCAATACATGTCATATAATTGCCTTTTTGTGGGATAAAACTAAAACCTTCATCTCAACAACCTTTGAGTTCAGGATAGAGCATTGATCTTTACAGTTATTGTTTATATAACTCTCAAAAGTTTAATCATAGATCCAATGCTAAATAGTGTTATATAACTGGATGTGGGATTCACAAAATAATTAATTGTGATTAATTATCTGTTAACATTCGATGTAAATACCTATGTTGTATAGACAAGGGAGAATAATACTTTATCAGGTGAAAAAGGCTGTAAGAGAAAAATTTTAAGAAGCTCATATTTTAGATACTTTAGTTACCTATACTTAAACAATTTTGACCCAGAAGATATTTGTCCTTCAGGCTCCATATCATTCACCCCAAAAATTTTCTGAAGAATTAGAAACTGACATGGGAATATAAAAAGTTAAGTATTTGGAAGCATGCCCCCATTTTAATGTTCTTTTTACTTTCTCCCGTCTTTTATAAAAATGTTTAATTTTTTTGATGATGGAGGCACACATGATGGTGCTCAGGAACTATTCCCAGATCTGTGCCTGGTGGTCATTTCCAGCAGGCCTCAGAGAACCATGCAGTGGCAGTGATCAAACTCAGCCAGGGTCTTTCTCTGTCAAAAATGTACTCAGCTTTTTTGTATCACATTTCCAGCCTCACTTCAAGATTAATTTATATTATAATTCATTAATTTCTTTATATTTATCTGGGTCTAGAAATTATAAACTGTTTAATTTCTATAAGGATTTAACCATTAATTTTGATTTTTCTCAATCCTTTACCCAAGAAAAATGGTACAAAGATCTTGAACTCTTTACCCTTAACATCTTACCACTATTTTTTCCTGTTTTTCAAAGTTACACCTACATTGTAATTATATTTCCTGAATGTAATCATTGTAATAAATATATGCTTATTAAAATTTACCTGCATATGATTGGCAATTTATTTCTCATTATTTTATACACATTTTTCCTATAGTATTTTTTTTCTTTTGAGTTGTACCCTTTAGTTCTTTTTGGTATAGAAAATGCTACTAGAGAGATATTTCTCAGCATTGTTCTGTGTTTGGAGTCATGCCCAGGTGTGCTCAGGTTTTATTTTTTATCATCTTATTTTTATTTTTTACTCTTATATAGATAATACATTTTAATAATGTCTCTCAATTTATTTGATATACTACATATAATATGTAATTATATATAATATATACAAATATACGTATAAAAGCTTTTGGCTCATCCAGAAAGTTCTCGGGTTCACTCCTGGGCTGTGATGTGGGATTTTGGGAAATAGAAAATGGTTTCTAGTTATACTATTTTTCCAGCCCAAATGTAATAAATATTTATTTTTTTTTTTTTTTGGTTTTTGGGCCACACCCAGTGGTGCTCAGGGGTTACTCCTGGCTGTCTGCTCAGAAATGGCTCCTGGCAGGCACAGGGGACCATATGGGACACCGGGATTCGAACCAACCACCTTTGGTCCTGGATCGGCTGCTTGCAAGGCAAACGCCGCTGTGCTATCTCCCCGGGCCATAAATATTTATTTTTAATTTTTTATTTAAATATTTAAAGTCTTGTGATTTACAAAGTTATTGATAGTTGATTTTAAGACATACAATGTTTCAGCACCAATTCCACCACCAGTGTCAACCTTCCTTCACCAATGTTCCCAGAGTTCAACCTATACTGTATCCCCTCACTCCCAGTCTGCTATAATAACAGACAACTTTTTCAGTTTGGCTGTTAAGATTTGGGTCTTATGATTTCAGTGTTGTTGACTCAATTGTTTGGATACTTAGTTCTATCATTCCTTAACACCACCAGTATATTTGAAATTTCTTGACCCTTCCCCGTCTCACATTATGTCATATCTGTCTTTCTTACCCTCCACTCTATTTAATTTCTTCTCCACACTATACTTTGAGTCCAAAAGTAATCTAGTAAAGTAATTTCTTTAAACCATTACATTCCTTTATGCAGTTATTTTAAATTCCACAAAAAGTTAATAGCATCCTGTATTTGTCCTTCTTCTGATTTACTTGATTTAACATAATATACTTTTGTGAAAATATCCTTAGGAACATCGTGAACTTTTAAAATACAAAATGATATTCTGAAGAAGTCACAAATTTAAATTCTTGAATATGACCATTGCTTATTTAAATTAAACCTAATAATATGAACTCAAAATTAGAAAAATTTCAGTACTCACATGATATCTGATGTTTAATTAGCAATCATGAATTATCATGGAGGACAAATTGTATAGTACTGAAAGCTAGACTTCAAAATTATTGACAAAACAGATGACACAAAGTTCTTATAACTATTATCAAGAGTGGAGAAGAAAAAGATTTTTAAACTTCAGTACAAGGTTATAGTATTTAATTGTAACAATTCACTTTCTGTGTGGACATAGGTTGAAACACAGGCTTTAAATGGCTCTTTGCTATTTGTCACCCATGACCATTCATTAAGTCATCTTCATATAAACCTGCCTTGCCTCTTTTTCCTTTCATTTACAATTATCATTTATATACTCTTTTACACTTACTCTTCACTTGAGGTTCAAGTTATGTTCCTGAAAATATTATAATAACTGAAAATTTTTCTCATGAATACTACTTGTATTCTTTTATTTTAGTTTTTGGGGCCATATAAGTTAGGCCACATCAGTCAATACTTAGGAATTACTCCTGGCTCTGCAATCAGGAATTACTCTTGATAATTCTGGGAGTGAAGAAATCATATAGAGTGCTGGGGAACAAACTCAAGTTGACCCCATGATAGGCAACTGACTTAATTGCTCTTTGGCCCAACTTATGTATACTGATGATTTCTCATTTTTAGAGCGTTGTTTGTTCTGATCACTAGTAGCTAGCTTGTTTTTAGCTGTGTCTATTTTATTTTGATAATTGAATAATGAGAAGACATTTGAGATGAATTGTCCCTTTTGCTTTTTTTGTAACCACCATAACATGATTAATTATACTGAGTATAAGATTCTTGCTTAAGTTTTCAACCAGTAGTTAAAAAATTCCAGTTAAAAAGAAAAGAGAAGGGCATTCAAATAAATCAAAAGTACAGTTTCTCCCATCACAAGCCTAGCTAAGATACACTTATAATTGAGGGTCATCCATGTATGCATTTAAATCTAATTTTAAGATATACTATGAGTAATAAAGAAAAAGTTCTTAGTGTAAAATGATTTGAAGAAAAACATCTAAAATAAAATTAGAGAACATTTTACTACATAAATTTTAGTGTATGTCTTTTGGAACTTTGCTGTGGGCACATAAGAAAAACCCTGGTAATAATCTTGAGTCTTTCTTTGCTGTCTGTAAAGAATCGGTCTTCTCAAAATAATTTCTAATGATAATATTATTACATTGATTATTTTATTTCAAAGAAACGCTAAGTATACCTAAGACACATGATGGATTATCTGCCACAATGATGTTAAAAAAGAAGCTATTTTAGTTCCAAATAAAGAAAGAACTGATAATGTTAAGTAATGACCTTTGCTGTCCATTAAAGACATGCCTAGTGTTTCTTCTGGAGATGGTCTAGCAAGATGTTAGTTCTATTCACAAAAGTAACAGCTATATTTTATTTGCTGAGAAGTTTTGTGTGTGTGATTCCTTTTTTTTTTTCTTTTTGGGCCACACTCGCTGATGCTCAGGGGTTACTCCTGACTATGAACTCAGAAATCATTCCTGGTTTAGGGAACATATGGGACACCGGGGGGGGGGGAGATCAAACCACAGTTCATCCTAGGATAGGTCGTGCAAGGCAAATGCCCTACCACTTGCACCACTGCTCCAGCCCCTTGCTGAGGAATTTGATATATCATATCTGGTTTCTTTCTTTCTTTCTTTTCTTTCTTTCTTTCTTTCTTTCTTTCTTTCTTTCTTTCTTTCTTTCTTTCTTTCTTTCTTTCTTTCTTTCTTTCTTTCTTTCTTTCTTTCTTTCTTTCTTTCTTTCTTTCTTTCTTTCTTTCTTTCTTTCTTTCTTTCTTTCTTTCTTTCTTTCTTTCTTTCTTTCTTTCTTTCTTTCTTCCTTCCTTCCTCCTTCCTTCCTTCCTTCCTTCCTTCCTTTCCTTCCTTCCTTCTTTCTTTCTTTCTTTCTTTCTTTCTTTCTTTCTTTCTTTCTTTCTTTCTTTCTTTCTTTCTTTCTTTCTTTCTTTCTTTCTTTCTTTCTTTCTTTCTTTCTTCCTTTCTTCTTCCTTCCTTCCTTCCTTCCTTCCTTCCTTCCTTCCTTCCTTCCTTTCTTCCTTTCTTTCTTCTTTCTTTCTTTCTTTCTTTCTTTCTTTCTTTCTTTCTTTCTTTCTTTCTTTCTTTCTTTCTTTCTTTCTTTCTTTCTTTCTTTCTTTCTTTCTTTCTTTCTTTCTTTCTTTCTTTCTTTCTTTCTTTCTTTCTTTCTTTCTTTCTTTCTTTCTTTCTGTCTTTCTTTCTTTTTCTTTCTTTCTTTCTGTCTTTCTTTTTCTTTCTTTCTTCCTTCCTTTTTCCTTCTTCCTTTCTTCCTTCCTTCTTTCCTTCCTTCCTTCTTCCTTCCTTCTTTCTTCCTTCCTTCCTTCCTTCTTCCTTCCTTCCTTCCTTCCTTCCTTTCTTTCTATTTCTTTCTTTCTTTTCTTCCTTCCTTCCTTCCTTCCTTCCTTCCTTCCTTCCTTCCTTCCTTCCTTCCTTCCTTCCTTCCTTCCTTCCTTCCTTCCTTCCTTCCTTCCTTCCTTCCTTCCTTCCTTCCTTCCTTCCTTCCTTCCTTCCTTCCTTTCTTCCTTCTTGGGCCACACTCAGTGATGCTCAGGGATTACCCCTGGCTATGCGTTCAGAATTGCTCCTGGCATGCTCAGGCGCCATATGGGACACCAGGAGATTGAACTGCAGTCCATCTTAAAAGGCAGATGCCTTATCCTTTTTGCCATCTCTTCGGCCCCCATATCTAGTCTCTTTAAAGTATTTTCAGATTATCTTTCCATGACATAAATTTCAATAGAATTCATAAAAATTCTCTTTATATGCTAATTTATATTAAAATTATATATGATAATATAGTACACATAATACCTTTTAAAGATGTATTCTTAATACAGCAGAATAAGTAGTCAGAGACTATACATTAATTTTGACATCAATTATGTAAGTACAGAAAAGATATAATTTATACTTTCTATGTCAATATTTTTAAATGGGGAGTTCAAAGTCTGGCAAGTTATAACATGTTGTTACATATTTGTTATGTATGTTTGTATGTAAATGATACTAAAGGACCAATTTTAACTCTGATTTAGAAAAATTACAACTGTTATTTTATAAATTGAGATGAAAACTCTGCCTAAGAATTAACAAAATCCATTGTAACCAGTAACATGAACTAAAGGAACAATTAAAAGAAGAAATTAAGTGTTGAATTTGTAGCCAGAGAGACAGCACAGTGGTGAGGTGTTTGCCTACCCAGCTGATCCAGGATGGATGGTGTTTAAATCACCGTCATCCCATATTGCCCCAGAGCCTGCCAGGAGCGATTCTGAGCACAGAACCAGTAGTAACCCCTGAGTGCCACCTCTGGGTGTGACCTAAAAACAAACAAACAAACAAACAAAATGTGTTGAATTTGAAAAAAATCATAACGGGGCTGGAGTGATAGTATGGAGGTAAGCCATTTGCATGGCATGTGGCCAACCCGAAATGGTCCGGGATTCAATCCTGCATCCTATATGGTCCCTTGAACCTGCAAGGAGTAATTTTTGAGCACAGAGCCAGGAGTAACTCCTAAGCGCAGCCAGGTGTGGCCTAAAATTCAAAAAATAAAATAAAGTAAAATAAGGGGAAAAAAAAGCCATAGCAGGTTAGTCTGTGGCAATAAAAAGAACATGGTACCATGATATAACTTTGATTTAGTCTTCACTGGAGAAAGAGCAAATACACAGGGACCAAAGAGAATAATAAGTTGATATATCTATGATAACCTATTAATTAACAAAAGTACTTTATGAAGTTTTCTTAAGTTAATATAATCTACACATTTATGTATATTTATTGTGAATGTATGCAGAGCCAGAAGTAGGCCCTGAGCACAGCTGCATTTAGACCAAAACAGGAAAAAAATCTGTTTTATTTCTGGAAAATAAAGCTTAAACCCATGATGACAAACTAAAATCATTTAAAATGTATAGCATCTATATTTTTCTATAGATTTATTACTTACATGTGTAGATAAGCTCTCTATGTTAGACCACAGCCAATTGCTACAAATGATTTTGCTGCAGAAATGTGTATGTCACCATATAGAAAACTATTGCTTATATTTAATAAATTTGTTTTCTAATGGTAAAATATCTATACATTTTAATAAAATTTTTAAATTTTAAAAAATCTATATAGGAATTCCACTTATGATTTTATTTTTCTAATACTCCAAGAAGTACTATTTTCTTCTTTTAAATGAATGTTTTATTCAGTGTTTAATGTTTGTATCACTGATAGTTTTGAAGTTGCCTCTTTTTATTTTTTATTTTTCAAAATAAAAAACATTTTCTATTTTTTAAGAAGCATACTTCTGGAGCCAGAGCAGTGGTGCAAGATGTAGGGCTTCTGCCTTGCACGTGCTAAGCTAGAACGAACCATGGTTCAATCCCCTGAGCAATTTCTGAGTGCATAGCCAGGAGTAACCCCTGAATGTCGCCGGTGTGGCCCCAAAACCAAAAGTCAAAAAATAAAAAGCATGCTTCTTTTCTAGAAATAGAAAAAATTTTGTAAAAAATATTTTGTTGTTAATTTACTGTCTCCATTTTTATGCCCTTTACTTATTCTCCCTCACCCCACGTGTTCTTTGGGGGCTGGAGCAGTGGTGCTAGAGGTAAGGACTCTGCCTTGCAAGCACTAGCCTAGGATGGACCTCAGTTCGATCCCCTGCTGTCTGATATGGTCCCCCAAAGTCAGGAGCGATTTCTGAGCACATAGCTAGGAGTAATTCCTGAGTGTCAATGAGTGTGGCCAAAAATATGTATATGTTCATTCTTAGCTGCCATGTTTCTGTATTTCAACTTGTATGTATGCTAGTTTTAATTACATTTTATCATATTGCATACATACTTGGCTTTTTCTTCTAAATTATGTAGCTTTTCATACCCTAACAAGTTTATTTTATATTTTGTTGCAAAAGGGAAAATATCATCTTCTTATAGTTGGGTAGTATTCCATTATATAAATGTATCACATCTTTATCCAGAAATTCTATTGACAGCTTATTAGTTGCTTCCAAATTGTTATTACTATCAGTGCTAAAGTGAACAATGAGGTGGATTTAATGCTTACTGATCTTTTCAGGAATTTTTGATAACGGTATCACATGTAGCTCCTGCTAGACCTTAAGAAAATTCTTTTCGGTCTCGGAGAGATAGCACAGCGGCGTTTGCCTTGCAAGCACCGATCCGGAACCAAAGGTGGTTGGTTCGAATCCCGGTGTCCCATATGGTCCCCTGTGCCTGCCAGGAGCTGTTTCTGAGCAGACAGCCAGGAGTAACCCCTTAGCACTGCCGGGTGTGACCCAAAAATCAAAAAAAAAAAAAAAAAGAAAATTCTTTTCTTTATTTTTTTAAGAAAATTCTTCACTTTTTCAAAAATGACTAAATATTAAGCTATACAAAAATTTTCCCTTTACACCATTTTCAAACATTTTGCTTCTGTAAATATTAATCAATCTTAAAAGTCTGATGTGGTATCTCATTTTGGATTTAATGCCTACTTCCCCAATAATTAGAGATAGTCAGTATTGTTTTATATGCCCAGCTTCTACCCTTTCAGAGGGATGATGGTTCCCAAAGAACATTTACATTGTTGCTTCTGTAAAGGGCCTGAGATGGTATTATCATTTTTGTCAGTAAAGTTACTTATAAACTTATTAATCAACAGATTATTCAAGTGTTCAATATATAAATGTGACTCCCCAAAGGAGTAAGGTTTAAACAGGCGTCTCAAACTCATGGCCCATGGGCCGCAAACGGCCCTCCATACAACATTTTGTGGTCCTGCCCTAAAGAAATCTTTTTTTTTTTTGTTTTGTTTTTTAGTTGTTTGGGTCACACCCCCCAATGTTCAAGGCTTACTACTGACTTTGCACTCAAGGATCACCCTGACTTTGCCTCCTGTGGCCCCCAGGTAAATTGAGTTTGAGACCCCTGGTTTAAAACAAGCCTTAATGAAATTCAAGTTCTACATACTCATTAGCATTTAATTTGAGTCTTTTATGAGGTATTTTTTTAAAAAAAGAAGAAATAGATTATGTTAAAAATTTTAACTCTTATAATGAGTTATTAGCTACAATGAATTTTTATTAGAGGCAACTATTTTGTTCTTTGTTGAATTTGAAATTAATAGAATTTACAATATTAAGTTTATAAATGCTAAATTAATGAATTATAATGAAGAATAAAAATTCCATTTTAAAGCTGCCATTATGACTGAAAGGCAAAGCTATATGTGATGAATGCCGTATAGTCCAGCCTTTCTGGAAAACAATATGGAGATTCCTCAAAAAAACTGGAAATTGAGCTCCCATATGATCCAGCTATACCACTCCTAGGGATATACCCTAGAAACACAAAACTACAATTCAAAAATTCCTTCCTCACACCTATATTCATTGCAGCACTATTTACAATAAATAGCCAGACTCTAGAAACAACCCAGATGCCCTTTAACAGATAAATGGCTAAAGAAACTGTGGTACATATACACAATGGAATATTATGCAGCCATCAGGGGAGATGAAGTCATGAAATTTTCCTATACTTGGATGTACATGGAATCTATTATGATGAGTTTAATTAGAGTGAGAGACACAGAATAGTCTCACTCATCTTGAGTTTTAAGAAAATTAACACCATTTTTATAACAATGCCCAAAGACAATAAGCATGAGGGCAGGAAGGACTGGCTTATAATATAAAGCTACCACAATGAGTGATGAGTGTAGTTAGAGAAATAACTACACTAACCATTATCCCAACAATCTTAATAAATGAGAGAAGTAGAATGCCTCTCTCAAATATAGGCAGAGATTGTGAAGGAGGGGGGATTACTGGTGGTGGGAATGTTGCTCTGGTTAAGAAGAGTGTTCTCTTTATGACTTAAACCTAACTACAATATGCTTGATATCCTGGATCTTAAAGATTTTACAAAAAAAATCTTTAAATTAGCTATTGTTTGATTATATTTAGAATAAACAGAGAATGATTTGTGAGTTTACTTTGAGGAAGAAAAATGATTCAAATATGAGAACTGCTCCCAAATCCTAAGTACAGAATCTATACCCACCTAGCCACTTCCCTTTTGTAATCCATTTATAGCAGTTTGACCTAGACTCATTCATATCGTAATCAAGTACCAACAAAACCTGGGTAACTCACTGGAAATTAGAACTGGCTTTTGGTTCTCTATATTAGTGAAAAAAAGTTGCCACTAATACATGGATTTTTGGCATTATGCATTTAATGAGAGCTTATAGTGGTGTATCTTTATTGTCCCTAAGAATAGAACATAGTCCTGTGTAAAGTAGCATTTGATCTGAAGACTGTGATTTGTTTACCAATGTAAGGAAATTGTATATATCAACTATGAAGAAGTAATTAATATGTAATTTTACTGTTCTCATTCACCAATGTAAGAACTTTTGGTGTTACTTTAATCTTCCAAGGTATTGTTCTGAAGTTTTATGTTGTTTTATAGATGAGATGGTAAATATTTTAAGTTATGTAACATATAGAGAATAATGCAACTCGTAAATGAAAAAAGAATTTAGAATATAGGTCTTTCCTGGGTGAAGTCATTGTGTTAATCACAACCAATCTATCCTGAAATGCTATATTCCCACCTGTAACCTTAGTATAAAATATAAAATATGTTTTATTATTGAAGGAAGCTTAGGGACAACTTGTCAAAAGCTTTTTTTTTTTTTTTTTTTTTGGTTTTTCGGGCCACACCCGTTTGATGCTCAGGGGTTACTCCTGGCTAAGCGCTCAGAAATTGCCCCTGGCTTGGGGGGACTATATGGGACACTGGGGGATCGAACCGCGGTCCTTCCTTGGCTAGCGCTTGCGAGGCAGACACCTTACCTCTTGTGCCACCTCGCCAGCCCCAAAAGCTTTATTATATTAGACCCAGAGAAATGAAATGCCCTATTTCATTGTATGTTAACCAGTTAGCAGCATAGGACAGATTAAAAATATAATCAGTATCTTTGTATCCTTGCCATGTTGTCTCCTTCACAAGAGCCTAGATGAATCATTAAATATGCTCTTTTTGAAACTGGTCTTTTTTGAATACTTGCCTTTTTAGAACCTCAGCATCTTAGTGCAAACATAGCATTTTGAAAAATGTGGAAGGCTATTTAATAGCAATGTACTAATTGACAATATTTTATTATTAAGTTTCTGTTTTAAATTCAAAAGTCTTAAAACCTAATACATAAAATTAAATAGAACAGTTTATGAATATAGTAACTGGTGGTAAACATTCAAGAAAACAAAGGAAAAACAAACCACACAATGCCATTTTATTTGATCACATCCCAGATTTGAACATGTACATACTCCCACACAGAGACCCACTGAGAGAGAAAGTATACACAGAATGCCCTGCCGGCCTGAGGAGACATTTATATGGAAAACAAAATTGCGCCTCATTTGCTTTTGTTGTTATAAACCAGGGAAGTTGTACTTTAAACCCACTTTACTCCAACTTATACTGATCTGTAGCTTGCCTCTGAAAATGAAGAAACTGTTTTAAACCCTTTATATTATGATATATACCCCAACCAATCTTTCTTCCATCCACCATGATTAATTACTCCTACTTCTGGCTCTGTCTTTCTTCTGAATATAGGGCAAGATTTATTCATAAAGTTACTCAATTGCATTTTCAAGAAAACTCTCCTGAATTTGAGATACATTCTACAGTTGTAATGAGACCAGGTCATATATCCACATAGATGAGGAACTTGTATTCTCACGTGAAGTAGGTTGAAGCTTTGTCAAGTCAATTACATATCAATAGATTACATATAAAAATCCTCTGGGAGCTAGAGCAGTGGCACAGTGGTAGGGCATTTGCCTTGCATGTGGCTGAATCAGGATGGACCTCGATTCGATCCCCCAGCTTCCCATATGGTCCCCCAAGACAGGAGCGACTTCTGAGCACAAAGCCAAGAGTAACCCCTGAGCATCACCAGGTGTGGCCCCAAAACAAAAAGAAATTTTCCTCTGAAGCCTATCTTATCTATATATGTGCATTCCTATGTAGAGGTACTACACCTATGCATATTAAGGACCACTTTTGTTTGACACATATTTTTGACAGTACCTAAATCTCTGAAGAGAAGACATAGGAACAAGTGAATATAACTTCTTCAATTCTTCTTCATGTAATATAATTAGATCAAAACTATGAATAAAAGTACTGTCAAATGCAAGATCAATGCATAATAATAGATATTCCTATTTTTCCCAATACTTTGTTAAAGTGATTGTTCAGCTCAGGGCCATTGATTCTGAAGTCATTAATACCAATTTCTAAACACCTTAAATCTAAGATATTCTCACTGAAAATCTCTGTGAATCTTTGAGACAATAAAAATGATTAATTAGAATTAAAATCTTGACTCCATTTCATACCTACCAGTTCATTTATACTAATACATCTGTTTTTGGTTTATCTTAAATTTTATCATGGTCATAAAGTGAATAAAACTACAGTTTCTCAATTTCCAAACTTTTGCAAACTTCTTATACTTTTGCATTAAATTAACAAAGTTCCTTCTATATTATTCAACCAAATTAAAACCAAATTCTTTGCAATTACTAGCAAGATTCCTCATGACCTTTTCTCCCTGATCACCTTGATATTTACTTTGTTTCCTACTGTTATCTTTTTCTACATGTCTCTTTCATTATTTGCCTTTTTTTTCTGGATACCACTTTTTCATATTCACAGTTTTATTGATTGGGATAGGTTCTAGCTAAATTTTGTTAGAATGACTCTCATTTTTGCTAGTTCACAATCTCATCTGGCAACTCAAAATTTAATTTTTTTAAGCATTCTCTGACCAGTCTTCTGACAGATAAACCAGTGCCTCCACTAACTCTTCCTGTCCCCTTTCCGTTTATTCTTTATTAGCATTTGCTGTTCAAGTCCTGCTTACTCTTTATTATTGTTTTCATGAAGAAAGGAATTATATTCACTGTCTGTATGAGACATTAAAATTTCTTAAAGTAATATATAATAAAACAGTGTAGCTAATCTTTTCAAGCCATCCACAAATTTCTGAAATCAAGAATAGTTTGGGTGACGTCAGGCTGGGAAAATCTACTAAACTACGCCTGCCCAGTGAGGTCTGACTGTGAAAAATTGTGAGTGCTGCCTGTGTGTGTCTGTATACTGTCCTTTCACGTGAATCTCTTAGGAGTGGGCCGAAAAGAGGCTCCAGAAAACTCGCTCTCCCAGAGGCTGATTCTACGGCAGGAACAGCAAGGAACTGCTCCATAACACAAACTATCAGCACTTAAGGGACAAGAAAAAGCAGTACTGAGATGAAAATTTATAGATTTGCAAGCACACATCAGGAAGGAAGAAGGGGCTTACCTGAGTAGCTTAATGACACAACTAATAAAACTAGAAAGTGCTCAACAGGACCCAAAAATAGAGAGACAGAAGGAAATAACAAAGCTGAGAGCAGAAATCAATGAAGTGGAAACCCAAAAAACAATCAGAAAGATCAACTAAAGCAGAAGTTTGTTCTTTGAAAAAATAAAAAATATTGATAGACCACTGGCAAAACTAACAAAGAAAGAGAGAGAGAGAAACTTGATAACTCGTATTAGTAATGAAAAAGGAGAGATCACTACTAATATGGCAGAGATTCAAAGGGTAATCAGAAACTACTTTGAGAAACTCTACGCCACTAAAAAGGAGAACCTGGAAGAAATGGATAAATTCTTGGACTCTTATACTCTTCCACGGTTGAAGGAAGAGGATGTAGCATATCTAAACACCCCCATCACTATTGATGATATTAAAACGGTAATCAAAAGTCTGCCCAAAAACAAAAGCCGAGGCCCAGATGGATTCACTAATGGATTCTTTCAAACTTTCCAAGAGGAACTACTACCAATCCTGGCAAGACTCTTTCATGAAATTGAGCAAACGGAAAAACTTCCAAATAGCTTTTATAAAGCCAACATCACCTTGATACCTAAACCAGACAGAGATGCTACGAAAAAAGAAAATTACAGACCAATATCACTGATGAATGAAGATGCAAAGATCCTCAACAAAATCCTGGAAAATAGGATTTAATGCCTCATTAAGAAGATTATCCACTACAATCAAGTAGGATTCATCCCAGGAATGCAAGGATGGCTTAACATCCATAAATCTATCAACATAATACACAGCATCAACAACAAGAAAAATAGAAATCACAGGATCAAATCAATAGATGCATAGAAAGCATTTGATAAGGTCCAACCCCCTTTCTTGATCAAAACTCTCAGCAAGATGGGAATGGAAGGAACCTTTCTCAATATAGCTAAAGCCATCTACCACAAGCCAGTGGCAAATATTATCCTCAGTGGAAAAAAACTAAAAGCCTTCCCTCTAAATTCTGGCATAAGACAAGGCTGTCCTCTCTCACCACTCCTATTCAACATAGCACTGGAAGTACTTGCTATAGCGATTAGGCAAGAAAAAGATATCAAGGGAATCCTGATATGAAAGGAAGAAGTCAAGCTCTCACTGTTTGCAGATGACATGATACTCTACGTAGAAAACCCTAGACTCTACAAAAAGCTTCTAGAAACAATAGAATCATATAGCAAGGTGGCAGGCTACAAAATTAACACACAAAAATCAATGGCCTTTCTATACACCAATAGTAATAAGGAAGAAATGGACATTAAGAAAACAACCCATTCACAACAGTGCCACACAAACTCAAATATCTTGGAATCAACTTGACTAAAAATGTGAAGGACCTATACAAAGAAAACTATAAAACTCTGCTCCAAGAAATAAGAGAGCACACGCGCAAATGGAAACACATACCCTGTTCATGGATTGGCAGGATTAACATAATCAAAATGGCAATACTCCCCAAGGCATTATACGTATTTAATGTGATCCCTCTAAAGATACCCATGACATTCTTCAAAGAAGTGGATCAGGCACTATTGAAATTTGTTTGGAACAATATACACCCTAGAATAGCTAAAGCAATCATTGGGGAAAAAATATACGAGGAATTACTTTCCCCAACTTTAAACTTTACTACAAAGCAATAGTTATCAAAACAGCATGGTACTGGAATAAGGACAGGCCCTCAGATCAGTGGAATAGGCATGAATACTCAGAAAATGTTCCCCAGACATACAATCACCTAATATTTGATAAAGGAGCAGGAAATCCTAAATGGAGCAGGGAAAGCCTCTTCAACAAGTGGTGTTGGCACAATTGGATAGCCACTTGCAAAAAATTGAACTTAGACCCCAGCTAACATCATGTACAAAGGTAATTTCCAAATGAATTAAAGACCTCGATATCAGACTCAAAATCATAAGACATATAGAAAAACACATTGGCAAAACACTCCAGGACATTCAGACTATAGGCATATTCAAGGAGGAAACTTCACTCTCCAAGCAAGTGAAAGCAGAGATTAACAGATGGGAATATATTAAGCTGAGAAGCTTCTGCACCTTAAGGGAAATAGCGCCCAGGATACAAGAGCCCCCTACTGAGTGGGAGAAACTATTCACCCAATACCCATCAGATAAGGGGCTAATCTCAAAATATACAAGGCACTGACAGAAATTTACAAGAAAAAAACATCTAATCCCATCAAAAAATGGGGAGAGGAAATGGACTGACACTTTGACAAAGAAGAAATACAAATGGCCAAAAGACACATGAAGAAATGCTCCACATCACTAATCATCAGGGAGATGCAAATCAAAACAATGATGAGGTATCACCTCAAACCACAGAGAAAGGCACACATCACAAAGAATGAGAACAAGCTGTGTGGCAGGGATGTGGAGAGAAAGGAACTCATATCCACTGCTGGTGGAAATGCCGTCTAGTTCAAGCTTTATGGAAAGCGAAATGGAGATTCCTCCAAAAACTGGAAATCGAGCTCCCATACGATCCAGCTATACCACTCCTAGGAATTATACCCTAGGAACACAAAAATACAATACAAAAACCCCTTCCTTACACCTATATTCATTGCAGCACTATTTACCATAGCAAGACTCTGGAAACAACCAAGATGCCCTTCAACAGACAAATAGATAAAGAAACTGTAGTAGATATATACAATGGAATATTATGCAGCTGTCAGGAGAGATGAAGTCATGAAATTTTCCTATACATAGATGTACACGGAATCTATTATGCTGAGTGAAATAAGTCAGAGAGAGAGAGAGAGAGAAACGCAGAATGGTCTCACTCATCTATGGGTTTTAAGAAAATGAAAGACATTCTTGCAATAATAATTTTCAGACACAAAAGAGAAAAGAGCTGGAAGTTCCAGCTCACCTCAGGAAGCTCACCACAAAGAGTGTTGAGTTTAGTTAGAGAAATAACTACATTTTAAACTGTCCTAATTATGACAATGTATGAGCGAAATGGAAAGCCTGTCTAGAGTACAGGCGGGGGTCGGGTGGGGAGGAGGGAGATTTGGGACATTGGTGATGGGAATGTTGCACTGGTGATGGGTGGCATTCTTTACATGACTGAAACCCAAACGCTATCATGTATGTAATCAAGGTGTTTAAATAAAATATAAAAAAGAATAGTTTGACTGTTTGAAAATTATCACTGGATATAATAGTACAAGTAAAATTTGTATTATTAAGTAAAAGATAATGAGCAGTGATAATGTAATTATGAACATGGTTTCTGGAGCCACTCATCTAGTTATTTCTTAATCATCTTTACATACATACTTTCTGTACTTTCCATATGATAATTAGAAACTTGCATTTCAATCATATTTTCAATGAGACACACTTTGCTTCTGTTGGTCTTTGATGGTCATAACTACCTTCCATTATTATAATAGAGTATTTTATCTACTGATGGTTTTTCACCACCTCATTATATAACATGTGGATGTCTCAGCATGATTTATGACCAATTACTATCTCCTATCATTCTCTTCTCTTGCATCTTGTTCAATAGTACTTTCCCAATAATATCACATATTTACATCTTTCTTCAAAAGCCATTTCACAGCTAAAATCACTCTGTTAATATATTATATTAAATCTCTCTACTTGAAAATTCAAACCACAAATACTATTCTCCCTTTTATTTCCGTAAAGAATCTTTTATCACAAGCTCAGCATATGCTAATGAATTTTTATTTCTGGCCATTTCAGACCTGTACAGATCTAAAATTAGAATATTTGACCCTTTGATTTCATTTACCCAGACAGTTTTCTCACATAGCTCTTCATGTTTGGTAGATCAGAAAATCATAACTGAGTCTATTATGTTATTTTATTTTATACTTCTATGCATTTATTCATTTATGCATTCAAATAGCAGGCATTGTGTTTCCCTGCCTTTACTAAAACTGTAGCTACTTACTGAGGTGGCATGCTATTTTAAGTAAAGAATGGTCAGTTTAAAAGTCTTAACAGGTACTTTGACACTTTAAGGTGTGATATACTGAACAGAGAACATTTAAAATACATTTTGTCTGCATCAGATTAAGTGACACTGGAAATATTTGCTAGTATTCTAAAATCTAATATTTGATTTATTATGTAAACTCAAAATTATGTTTAATAGCTAATATGCAATAAAAATTAACCATGTGGAAGAATATAGAAACAAAGGAGAAAATCAAATTCTCCGTGACTTGGTAATGTTGCTATTTCTTTTCTTTTTTTGGGGGGGGGGGGTTGGGCCACACCCGGCGGTGGTCAGGGGTTACTCCTGGCTATCTGCTCAGAAATAGCTCCTGGCAGGCACGGGGAACCATATGGGACACTGGGATTCGAACCAACCACCTTTGGTCCTGGATCGGCTGCTTGCAAGGCAAAAGCCGCTGTGCTATCTCTCCAGGCCCCCAATATTGCTATTTCTGTTACATCATCCCACAATGCTACTTATATTAACTTTAAGATAAGAAATATATCTGTTTGGTACAGGCAGGTTGTTTGATATTTCCATGTTCACAGATGGGAATTATCAATATACATTTGGTTTGTTCTCAAGAATATAAAATGTTGACATTATGTATTCATATACTTCAATGAAATCCATTTGCTCATTATAAAGATATATAAATTTTAGGTTATTACAAGATTTAAACTAATAGAGAGTTTTGAAAGATGCAAAAATAAAATAAAACTATAATAAAGGAAATTAAACACAAATTTTTACTTAAGCAATTCCAGTATTTATCCTTTTGTAACTTGAACACTATTTATAAAGCATATTCAGGTACAAATAATCACTGGAATTTGAATATAATTTTATAAACCTACCTATTTTACAACATGTTAATTACAACTAAATCTTAAAAGAGTATGTAAATATAATTTTACTTAGTTACATGAAAGTATCTCATTATCCCTTTACGTATAAAATGATAGGTTATTTAGGGAAATCTAAAAACACTATTACCACTAACTTATAAAAAGAAAATTGAACATTTCCAGGTATCACACCATAAGTAACAGAACCATGAAAATTTTAGATAGCAGGGAATCTACTAGCTAAGTAAATTCTGCAGCTGTGCCAAAAGGATCAGCATATTTGGTAAGGGTATCAGACCATATAAGAACATTAAGACTTTATAAAGGGTCTTGGTATTTTTATTACCAATGAACCACCGGAGCTTGTACAAAATAATTTTAAATGCTCCTTTAATTTGTGTAGCAACAACAGATTGTAATAAGACAAAAAGAAAAAACACTAACAAAAACTATGATGAGATTTCAAATAGTAGCCAACAGTTACATTGTTGCCCATGTTGGGATTAAACCAAGAACCTCATTAATGCAAGGATAATAAACCATTTAAACCAAAAACTTGACTCTAATTATATGTCTTTAGTGCCATTTCCTGCCTAATCTTATTTTTAATATATATGTATATATGATATATATCTGCTTTTGAATATCTTTGATGCTTTTCTCCTTTCTATTTACATCTGTGATTCTTCTCTACTCTATTATAAATAATATGAAATCAGAAGTTTCCTTTTGTGTGTGTGTCTGTATGTGAGTGTATAATGTATTTTGGTATACCCTTCCACAATTTCTGAATTAATTATTTGAATACAAAATTATATTAACTAATGTTCATTAAATTATATTAAATATGTTTGAGCAATTGAATCTTCCTTTTCCCATCTTTTATAGATCTGGTTTATATGAATCAATATATTTTAACTTATATTGTAAAATTTATCTCATTAAATAGCACCTCACTCATAGCTAAATTTAGTAAAAGAAAACTGCAAAAAAAAGCAATCTCAACATCAAAGTACATTGATGAGGATTATTCTAATTGAAAGAGATATAGCTAATAGATTTCTCACTAATATTAACATATAAAATAGTAAGAAGAATAAATTTTAGGTTTCATTTATATTATGGTTGAATATTTTATATTGAAATTGCTGTTCTGTGAAGATAATTTGGGAGAGAAATATCCCTAAATCAAGTATTATAGCATCACAACTTTCTCTACAAACTGCTTCTTAAGGATCATTTTTTTTCATTTGCTTCCTCTCAGCTTTTTTCTTCTCTACTTCAAAGTGAACATAAGAAACCTTAGAGAGCAAACTAGTTTTCTACCAAACTCCAAAGTAAGAATACAGTAATGCATACTATAATATCATTTGATTATCACAATTTTTCAATCTTTTTGAAGATTTGAATAAGGCAGAACTGAAATAATTCTATAGTTTTCTAATAGCATTATTCATCTTTTCTTATTTCTCAGCTCCCAAATCTCTACCTCTATGAAAAATGAATCTGAAGTTCACATTGGGCATGAACAATGAAAAAATAACTCCTTAGTATGGAGTCTTATGAGATCCCTTGAATTTTCTAGTTAAAATTCAACTCACTATAATGAATTTTGTTTTATTGCTGAAATTCTTTCAAAAGTTTGAACTAACTTTCTCATCTACTTCTAACTTTCAAATTCTAATAGTCTTTTATAATAAATTTGCACATATATATACACATACACATGTAAACCTAAAATATAATTTTACACTTCTATGCCATTTTAATCGTTTTCCTATTATTTATAGACGACTATAGCTTTTAAATATTTTACTGGAATTTTTTCAAGGAGGAACAATTCCTTCAGATTTATATCTCTAAGGTCAACCTCTCTGAACTTACCATATTAATTTCCACTTGATAATCTCTATTGAATATTAATATGTTTCTTGAACTCAACAATCTAAAATTGAATTGGACCAGTTAACTGAAATATCCCATTAAAACTCTTCTTTTTAAAAACAAAACAGAACAAAAAAAAAACTTATCTTGATAAACATCCATATTGTTTTCCCAAAAGGCTAGACTAGAGTCATACCCACCAGCAGTGAAAAGAAATTTCTTTATCCTTGCATCCCCACCAGTACTGATTGTTCATGTTCTTTGTGATGTGTGCCAGTCTCTGTGGTGTGAGATGTTACCCCATCTTTGCTCTGATTTGCATCTCCATGATGATTAGTGATGTGGAGCATACTTTCATGTGTCTTTTGGCCATTTGTATTTCTTCTTTGAGGAAGTGTCTGTTCATTTCTTCTCCCCATTTTTTGATGGGGTTAGATTTTTTTTCTTCTTAAGTTCTGTCAGTATTTTGTTTATTTTAGCTATTAGCCCGTTATCTGATGGGTATTGGGTAAATAGTTTCTCCCATTCTGTGGGTGGCTTTTGTATCCTAGGCACTATTTCCATTGAGGTGCAGAAGCTTCTCAGCTTAATTTAGTCCCATCTGTTAATCTCTGCTTTCACTTGTTTGGCGAATGCCATTTCCTCCTTGAAGATGCTTGTAGTCTCAATGTCATGGAGTGTTTTACCTATGTTTTCTTCTGTATACCTTGTGGTTTCAGGCCTGATATCAAGGTTTTATTCCATTTGGATTTTAACTTTGTGCATGGTGTTAGATGGGGGTCTGATTTTGATATTTTTGCAAGTGGCTAACCAGTTGTGCCTACACCACTGGTTGAAGAGTCTTTCCTTGATCCATTTTGGATTTCTTGCCACTTTATCAAAGATTAGCCTGCTTCAATAAATGAGAGGACACAAGGAAATAGAGACACATACCCTGCTCATGGATTGGCAGGATTAATATTACCAAAATGGCAATACTCCCCAAAGCATTGTACAAATCTAATGCACTTCCTCTTTTTTTTAATGTATTTTTGGGTCACACCCGGCAGCGCTCAGGGGTTACTCCTGGCTCTCTGCTCAGAAATCGTTCCTCGAAGGCTCGGGGGACCATATGGGATGCCTAGATTTGAACCAATGACCTTCTGCATGCAAGGAAAACACCCTACTTTCATGCTATCTCTCCGGCCCCACTTCCTCTTAATATACCCATAACATTCTTCAAAGAAGTGGATCAAACACTCCTGAAATTAATTTGTAACAATAAACACCCACAAATTGATACTGCAATCCGTGGGAAAAGGAATATGGGAGGCATTACTTTCCCCAACTGTAAATTGTATTATAAGGCTATAGTTATTAACACAGCATGGTATTACAATAAAGCAAGATCCTCAGATCTATAGAATAGACTTGAGTGTTCAGTGAATGTTCCCCAGATATACAGTAGCTAATTTTAAAGAAAAATACTTTCTCTAAACTTTTTCTAGTGGGCCTTCTGTTGGGCAGAAGTTTTCCTCACATTTTATCTCTCAATTTTTGATGGGGTTAGATGTTCATTTCTTGTTTAGTTCTGTTAGTATGTTAGTATCCTGTATATCTTAAATGTTAGTCTTTTATCTTATGGGTTTTGGGTAAATAGTTTCTCCCATCCTGTGAGTGCTCTTTGTATCCTAGTCACTATTTCCTTTGAGGTGTATAAAATCCTTCCCTTGTTTGGACTGTGATGTTTTCTCCTTGAAGATGTCTTTAGTTTAAAAGTCATGGAATGTTTTACCTACATGCTGTTCTATATACCTTATGGTTTTGGATCTGATATTGAGGTATTTAATCTATTTGGATTTGACCTTCATGCATAGCTTTAAATGGATGTCCAAGATCACTTTTTTTTTTGCATGTCGTTGACCAGTTGTTCCTACACCAATTATTGAAGAGGCTTTCCTTGCTCCATTTTGTGTTTCTTTGCCCTTTATCAAAGATTGATTGTACTTCTGGAAACATGCTCTGAATACTCAGATCTACTCCACTGATCTGAGTATCTCCCTTTTTGTATGCCATGCTGTTTTAATGATTATTGGGGTTTTTTTTTGGTTTTGGGGTTACACCTGGCTCTACACTCAGAAATCGCTCCTGGCAGTCTTAGGGGACCATATTGGACACCAGGATTTGAACCACCAACCTGCATGTGAGGCAAACACCTTACCTCCATGTTATTTCTCCAGCCCCAGACTATTGTTTTCTAATACAGTTTAAAATTGGGAAAGTGAAGTCTCCCATCTTTTTTTCCCTAAGGGTGCCTTTAACTATTCTTGGGAGTTTATTGTTTCAAATGAATTTCAGGAGTGTTTGATCCACTTATTTAAAGGAAGTCATTGGTATCCTTAGAGGAATTGCATTAAATCTGTACAATACTTTGGGAACTATTGCCAGGTTAATTATGTTAATCCCCCCAATTCATGAACAAGTTCTTTATGTCCTCTTTAATTTCCTAGAACAATATCTTGTAGTTTTCTTTGTGTAAGTTCTTTACCTCTTTAGTTAAGTTGACTCCAAGATATACCATTTATATGGATATACTCTAGGAACACCAAAGCATAATACAAAAATGTCCTCTGCATGCCTATGTTCATTGCATTTTAATTTACAGTATTCAGAATCTGGAAACAACCTAGATGCCCAACAGACAAGTGACTAAAAAACTGTGGTATGTGGCATTGCTCCTTTTTTGCATAGGCACATTAAAACGGGAAAATACTATACATACATATACATACATATACATACTATACATACAAATACATACAAATAAGATCCTATCTATTGGATCTATCTATTGGAACACACAAATCTTGTAGTGCAAAGGGACCTTACACCCTGAACATTGACATAACGACCTGGCACAGACCTCAGAAGAAGGGGCATTTTCCATTCACCCCTGAAACAGGGAAGCCATCCATGAAACATCCAGGCTGTTCTATAACATCACCTGGAAGCAATCCTCTACCACGGAAGACCCTACACTGCTCAGACATCGACCTGCTCAAAAGGGACTTCCCTTAACACTGAGAAGACTTAACAACAACAACGACCTGCTTACAGGACAGGGCTCCCTGCATTGCCCTTTGATTGTGAGATGAAACGAGAGGATGCTCCACATCCTGACTTCAGTGTAGGATATGCAGATTCCAGGATCTTTAATACAGAATCATGATACCAAAACAGAGACTGTGTGAAAAATAAAAGTGTGTTGGCACTACAGACAATGTCTTGGATTGGACGATCTAGCTTGCCTGGAGTCTAGGTTGGTCTTGTGCCAGGAAACTTCAGGGGTCTGGTCTCTTTGTAATTAGGCCAAGGTTATTTCTTTCCATGTCCCTCATATTTTGGTGGGCCTATGCAAACAACAATTGCCACTCTAACACCATTTTTACTGTGCTCCTTTGGCTCTAATCCTTAAAGAGAACCCACTTAAAATTTGAGGTTAACTTAAGCTAATATGTCTGTATATGGAATGTAAAAATATACTATGCCTGTAATATTTAAGGAGTTACGTAAGTTTTATGGCTTTAGATTGCCTTGTGTGCTGTTAAGAAATATTATAATGTGTTACAATCTGGGGACTTGAGGGACAAAGTAATTACATGGATTCTGTCTTATTTATCTTACTGTTCTTTGGTTGAAATTTTAAAGTTAAGATATCAACAAGGGGACTTCTGAGACTTCTGTTATGGGTGATTGTCCTTCCACTGTAACTTTACCTTTTCCTCTTTCTTTGCATCCTTGTTTTTCATAATTAAAAATAAAAAAGAAACTGTGGTATATATACACATTGCAGCCATCAAAAAACATGAAGCAATAAAATTTTCCTATACATGGATGGACATAGAAACTATTATGCTGAGTGAAATAAGTCAGAGGAAGAGAGAGATAGACACAAAATACTCTCATTTATCTGTGGGATTTAAGAAATAATAAAAGATAGCATGGCAATAATACCCAGAGACAATAGAATTAAGGACTCAAAGGACCAGCCCACAATATGAAGTTAACCACAAAGAATAGTGAGTGCAGTTAGAGAGCTAACAGTTACCATGACAATGGTAGTCAATGAGAGAAATAGAATGCCTGTCTTCAATGCTTGTTGGTTAGGAAGGAGGGATATTGGTAGCATTGGTGGTGGGCAGTGGGCACTGATGAAGGGGAGTGTAATTTTTATTATACTTAAACTCAACTACAAGCATGTTTGTAATCATGGTGCTTAAATAAAAATATTATAAATTATAAGTAAATCAAAGTAAACAAGTAAATAAAATATTCTTATCTTTCAGTCCTAAAATTGATTATAGAATTTGATTAGAAATGTCTCATGAATTTTCAAAGAGTATTTGTTTAATAACATCTGATGTGTAGTCTGAGCCCAACAAATGGAAATTACTCTGTTTTAATTATTGTTTAATGAAATACTTTATAGAGTTATAAAACTGGAGAGATAAGATAATGCAGGCTATAAGGCATGTCTTGTAGATGGCTGACCCCAGTTGATCTCTAGTGCCACATATACATAGTATTACCAGGTGCATCCTAGGAGGCCTATGCACTGGCAAAATAACCAGGGATATTCCCAGTGCCACAAGGCAAGAGTATCTTGTATCCTCTCATACCTTGCATTGAATTGAGAACTGGTGACTGAGAATGCTGGAGAAAGACTCAGTTTTTTTCAAAATTTTGGTATCTCACCCCTAGAAAAAATATCACAGAGACCTTGTGGACTTAGTATTTTTGACAATTCATAATAGTAATTCTCATATTTGGACATGCTTCAAAATTCCTAGATAATTTATAGACACACTGATTGCTGAGCCACACTTTCTTAGTTTCTGTGATTCTGGAATGGGTCCTTAATATCTGCATTTCTAAAATTATCTTAGATACACTTATTATCTATAGCTGCATAACTAATAATTCTAAATTGACTAAAATATAGCCTAATATCTTAGTTTCTGTGAGTCAAAATTCCAAGTAAATATAATGTCAGGCTAGGGTTATGGCATCATTTGAAAGTGTGACTAGAAGATGCAATGCTCCTAGATGAATCCTAATGTTATTGAAAACTTCAGCTAGTCTCAACCCATTGTACTATAAAGTTTTAGCTTCCTTTGTGGTACATATACACAATGGAATATTATGAAGCCATCAGAAGAGATGAAGTCATGAAATTTTCCTATACATAGATGTACATGGAATCTATTATGCTGAGTTAAATAAGTCAGAGAGAGAGAGAAAGATGCAGAATGGTCTCACTCATCTATGGATTTTAAGAAAAATAAAAGGCATCCTTGCAATAATTTTCAGAGTCAGAAGAGAGGAGGGCTGGAAGTTACAGCCCATTTCATGAACCTCACCACAAAGAGTTATGAGTTTAGTTAGATAAATAACTACATTGCGAACTATCCTAACAATGAGAAAGTATGAGGAAAATAATAGAGTACAGGTGGGGTCAGGGTGGAGAGGAGGGATATTTGGGACATTGGTGGTGGGAATGCTGTACTGGTGATGGGAGGTGTCCTCTTATATGACTGAAACCCAACCACAATCATGTTTGTCACCAAGGTGTTTAAATAAAATATTTAAAATAAATAAATAAAGTTTTAGTTTCTTAAATACTGTGAATATATCTCACCCTCATTTTTTACAAGGTTGACCTCCTAACAGGAGAATATACAGTAGGCAACTTGTTTTGCTAAAGAACAGAAACAAAAGAACAAAACTCAACAAGATAAAAAGCAAAACAAAATTATCATTTTTCATGTAATTTTGAAAGTCACATCCCATTATACCTTCTGCATTCCATTTGGTAAGAGTGAATCACTATATCTAGTCCACATGTAATCGGAGGAAATTACACATAGGAGTGTAATTCCAAAAGTCAGGAGTAATTGGTGACAAAATCATGATGACTTTGATGATTCTCTAATGTAATTTGAGATCCATCACAATAAAGAACTTTAAGCAAATAATGATAGAAATAGATACACTTTGAAGAAATTGTAAAAATAAATTTGATTATTTAGAAAGTGTTCCATTAATAACAAATGTTTTTACAATTCATCTTATCATTCACATTTTGAAAAATTAATTTTATTAACTTAATTTTTAAAATATACATCTAATTTTATTTGAAATATAACTATAAATGCAATATTTATGAATAAATTTTATGGTTATATAAAATATTGTAGAGATAAATTCCATCAAGAGTTTCAGAATACACCAATGAAAGTGGTTTATATATTAAACAGTCTGTAAATTATTGGTGCTGACAGAAATAAGGTGAAAAATAAAACTCATTCACTGTTGGTGGGACTGATTTCTGGTTCAATATTTATGAAAAATGGCATGATAGCTTCTTAAAAAATTAAGAATTGAACTTTTTTTGACTTAGCAATTACTCCTGAACAACTACTCCAAGAAAAGAGAAAAAAAACATTTATTCATAAGAATATATGCACATTTATGTCCATTGTGGTACTATTTACAATAGTAAAGATCTAGAAACAACTGCTGTGCCCAACAACATATGAATATATAAAGATTTTTTTTAAAGATAAAGTCACACACAAGTACTACTTGATTATGAGAAGAAAATTAAATTTCAGAGTGTCATTCTAGGAAAATAAATCAAATCAGGAGAAAAAAGTCAAATATCAGATTATTCTGCTTTGATATGAACTGCACAGAAATAAAATATGGGAGTGGAAATTTCCCAAGAGAAATAAACCCTAGAATATTGCCAATAGAATGAGTAACTGAGACTGCCAAGTGTGAAAACATAGAGGGAGTCTGCAACATTGATAGGGTAATATAACACCCTGGTAGCAAGTGTGGTGTGACACCGTTGTAAGTATAAAGCAAGGATGTAGTAATCTTATAATCTATGGCACTTACTTAAAAAATCATAAAAGGGATTCTCATTATTTATGCTTTTTTACAATACTTTCTTTTTATTTACTGTTAAATTTGCACTTAAATTGAGAGATTATCAAAAGGTGTTTCTTAGGCTTGGAAATGAACATGCTAAAGTTAACCAATGGCTCTAAGATATGTCAGACATTCAAACACAACATCTCTCTTCCCCCTATCAACTTAAATTGGACAAAATTAATAATTAATAACATAATTATTGTTAATATGCTAAAAGAATCAATATAAAATGTGGATAGCATTTCATAAATAAAGTGAAAGTTATTTTAAATCTAAGTATAGAAAATTGTACATTAAGTACTGGATACTATTGTAGTAATTTTCTTGGGAAATTTTTCTAAAGATTGAAAATCCAGTTGGGACTAAGTACCAAAAACCTATCTCTGTGTTGGGCAAGAGCCTACTTCACACCATCACTCATTCCCACCCAGAATGAGTTTCTGACATTCAGCTTTGACTATAGGCTTCATATGTGTATAATTTATCTGAGCAGCAGGGGGCAACTTAGCCTCTGGGGTTGCCTTTCACTTGCCCTGCTTATTTGTCTAAAGTCAGTTCACTTGCCTCAGCTTGCTTTTCCTTTTGGTTATTGATTTTGGCTGACATTTAGTTCAACATACTGTCAATTCTCTTAATCATATTAAGAAAGATAAGAGATCAGAGTTGTCCCAACCATTAACTATCACATATAAGACAGCTTCAGGCAGTCTGATGCATAATGTGCAGCCAAAGTCTAGACATTTGCTTTTCTTATCATTACGTGAGTCATTGAAACAGCAATGGAAAGATTAGCATCATATCAAAGATCTGTTCTTTACTTTACTCAAACTATTTTTTTCTTCTTGGCAATCAGATCTCTTCACTCTTTACTATAATACCACAGGTTAACACATTATATCATAATGTGCAAATGACCATAATTTATAAAATGTATGGAAAAAATAAAGTAAAAGAGCATTTTCTGATTTTTAATTGGAAGTTCATCCTACATCAAACATATGAAATGATCCAAAGCCCAGGTAAAATGGAATTAATAGGAGGAAGATGTCAGTCACCACGATCACCTGAGGATAGATTAAAGGTCTAGTTGAATTGTAAATACTGTAGAACCCTTACATTAAGAAAGAGAGAGAAAGTGAAGTAAGATGCATAACATTATTTGGGTGATTTAGCAGAAAATTACTTAACGCTTTAACTTGCTTCTACTGCATCTATGACTATCTCGTGATTTTCCTAAATTCTACAATATTTTTATTCTATATACAAATTTTAATTTCAAAATTTTCTTCTGATATTATGATCCTCATGAGATCTTTTTTAATTAATTACTTTATTTAAATACTTTGCTTACAAAAATGTTCGTAATACAGTTGAATGTTTTTCACAATTGCTAAGTTTGTTAATGATACACTTTATGAATCCTCGATGGGTTTCCTGAAGTAATAGGTGCCTATTAGTTTTACTTTATTGTTCAGACTTAGGAAATATAGTTCAGTCCGCTCCCTCCAGTTTATTAAAGTGCAGAGTTGAGACTCATATCAAAAAATAAGGGTATATTTTTTGGGTTTGGGGGCCACACCAGTGACACTCAGGGGTTACTCCTGGCTAGTTGGGACCATATGGGATGCTGGGGATCGAACCGAGTTCCATCCTAGATTAGCCACGTCAAGGCAAATGCCCTACTGCTGTGCTATCTCTCCAGCCACAGGGGTTTTTATTTGTTTATTTTTGTTTTTAGTAATCAGTTTGGTTTTGTTGTTGTTTTTTTTTCTGTTTGTTTTTTGGGCGACACCCGGTGATGCTCAGGGTTTACTCCTGGCTATGCGCTCAGAAATATGTGCTCCAGGCTTGAGGGACCATATGGGATGCCAGGGGACCAAACCACAGTCTGTCCTAGGTAGCATTGGGTAAGGTAAACACCCTACTGCCTGCACTACTACTCTGACCCCTTTTTATTAATAAGTTTTATAAATTAAAGGATATATACACATTATCTCTAACTGGTTTCATAGATTAAAATTCTGACATTTTGCAAAATTTAAATAAAATACATTATAATGTGAGGGAAATTATTTAATTAACTTTCTCATGAAAACAAACAAGTATCTGAGAATAGAGAATGAATTTTTAGATTATATTGTGGAGAATCAGAGGTTATTTCAGAAGAAAATATTCTTAATAATTTAATCTTTTATAAAACTCAGAACCCGAATCCAATGTGGCATCTATCCCTATCATTCAAAAACTCATGTTAGTCTCTCACTAATCCTGGTTTAATAGTCAATCAACTGCAAGTTCAATTTTAATGATAACCAGCTCAAACTAAAATTTTAGGTTTTCTAATAGATGATTTTATAAAATTTTTCTGATGTGAAATTTCTCTAAATAATATCTCTGAATTGTTGACAAGTCATTTCCTCTTATTTTTGATGAAAAATTAGTGTTTGATTCAGTCTATAGCTATAATAATCGATGCACAAAACATAACTGCATTAAATACAAAACAAGCACATATATTTATTTGGGACAGTGTTCAGGATACTCCAGAGACCACTCCCAGATATACTTGGCCAATCAGACTGGAATTTTTGACAACCATCCTTCCAGGTGGCTGTTGAAAGCCTTGTATTTTTGAGGATTCTAGAAACACACCTGGACATGCTCAGAGACACAAATAGAGCTGGAAAACAGAACATAACTCTAAGCACTATTTAGGTCTGTGCTCTTGACCAAGTCCTATCTTCCCAGCTCAGGGACTATAAACTTAGTTTTAATTTTATAGAACACCCACCTGTTTTTGTTTATAATATTTACATGTAAGGTATATATTATGTAAAGGAACTAACTATATGTATTTTTTAGAATAATGGTGTAATTAATGTCTGCTTCCTGATTTTATACAGGTACAAAGACAGCTCGTTCATAGCCATCCAGTCTAGAAAACAAATATACATTAAAGGGAGGAGAACAAAATTGGGAGGACAGTAAATCAAATTAATGAATGGAATATAAAATATATATGCACTGATTATAAATCATAATTTGGAAATTTTACAACTAATGCTTTTAATTTCAGCATATTTGAAATATTTAACTACATTTAGAAAACTACAGGTTTTATTGTGGCATATATACACAGCTCAATGTAAAATTGCACTACAGATGACTTACTACAGATCAAAGGCAATAAACATGGAGTATCTTTATAAAGTTTGCAAGTTAAATATACTTCAGATAATAGTTTTCTCTTTATATGTACACAAGATTTCTTGGGAAAAAATAAAGGAAGGTAATTTTCTTTTTTTGTTTTTGGTTTTTTTTTATTTTTTTTATTGTGACTGAAGTTCATTACACAGAATTATTTACAGTACATAGTAACAATGAATGAAGGGCTTTCCCACCACCAATGTTGTCCTCCCTCCATTCCTGTTTCCAGCTTGTCTCCCACATATCCCTCCTCTACCCCCCAGAATCCTAGTGCAACTGGTCTCCATCTTACAGCTTGTTATAGGTTGGGTATCTATTCTGTTTGGTGTTCCAGTCTGGTCATTTTTTATTTACACTAAGTGTTCATATGACTGGTCCTAGTATCATTCTTTCCCCCCCTCAATTTATGAAGCTGAATGATTCAAGTTATGCTATTCTGTTGGAGATAAAAAGGTTAAGGAAAAGAGAAGAAAAAACTTGGTATCAACTACTAAAATAGAAGGAAAAAAAATCATCGAATAATATCCACAAAAGTGAAAAAGAAAGAAAAAAGTGGAAGAAAAAAGAGAAGTGAGATGATATCAAAAAACAAACAAAAAAATAAAGCAAAACAAAACCAGAAAAAGTGGTGCAGTGGCAGGGCTTGGTGTTACCCCACCATTTTTTTTTTGGTATAGGCACAGTAAGTATTGGGGAAGGAAGGAAATTCCCGTGGCCTAAGAGATTCAGGGTTTCTCCACTCTTGAAGCATATTGTCATGGGAACAACCACTCGCTCCATACCCTCTCATTGCCATATCCGAGAGTTTTGTGTTTTGTTTTGTTTTGGTTTGGTTTTGGTTTTGGTTTTGTGGAGTCAGGAACCTTTCCTCTCAGTTGTGGATGAGAAAATAAGGCCACTGTAGCAAGCAATCTTGGTATTTGCACAGGTCGTAGGACAAGGCCTAGGATAGAGTCTTTAAAGTTCTAGAGGTACTATTCCAATACTGTAGGTGTGTTCCATTTTTTGTATCATGTGCTCCATGATTTTGCTCGTTCCCTAAGCCGAAGTTTAGGAAATTATGGTTCCAAAGGTTCTGCTCAGTCTCCGTTGTTAAAATTGGGCCTTTGCACTAAGAAATCTCGATTTTTGTAGGAAACCTGGGTTATAGCCTAGGGTAGGGTTTTCCTTAATGGTCTTAAGGTACGTTCTGCCCAGTCACAGTTGTCAAAGTCAGTTTTCTGTAGTTAGCGCTCTTATTTTTCATAGTTCAAAGGACGATACATCTTATGATTTCCACTTAGTGTTAGGTGATGTGATAGGACCTCCTCGTCTTAGGTCAAGTTGTCATTTCCTCGCTGTTCTCGTTGTCATATTAGCACTGACACAAGTAAATCTCCCAACGGAGCTTAGTTCCTGGTGTTGTTGCAGGGGGTTGTTTCAGTTCTACGTCTGGGATCTGGGATTTGAGAATGAATTAACACTGTCCAATCGCGTGGAGACTGAGTTGTATCCACATGACATATGTCCAGGATGGGAGGTACCCTTGTATAAAAAGTGTGAGTTCTTATCCTTAGAAGATAAGATCTTGTGTCTGAGTCCATGATTTCCCCTTATTTACTGTGCCTATACAAAAACATATGGTGTCCTTTTGTATTGCTGGTGCTATTCCAGGTAAGGATGACAGGCAACACACACAGTATCTGTGGTGTGGTCTGAGCTATTGTCCCAGGCAAGACATTTCCTTAGATTTTGTACAAAGCAGCACCAAAACTGGTGAGGGTAGAGAAGATATGTATATATATAAAATAGAATATATAGATGAAATTGAGATATAAAAAAAGAAAGGAAATTGAGAAAAAGAAGGAAAAAAGGTATTTGACGAAAGAAAGTAATGGGGGAGGCTATCTGTATGTTTAGGAATACATATCTTAAGATACATTATTATAAAGATATTAAGCTTACATAGGCAATATAGGCCTCCCAATTAGGTCTTCTTGATATTCTTGTGGGGAATGAAAGCCAAGGTACTTTTTCGTATCACAGACTTCGGTCTAGAATTTAAGATATGATTTGAGACATTTCAGAGTCCTATAGTGTCCTTGAATTGGGGGTTTTGCTGCAGATGAATCTAGTATCATGCAACTGTCCATGATTTGATGGGGGTGAGAGGGGTCACAAGCTTGAGTCAGGAGGCTTATTTGTTGTGGTTTCTTGCTGAGACACAAGATGAGGGATGGAGAGGGTGTCTTTCATTGAGGATCTGGATGGTGGTCTGTTGAGAAGGAGGTCGGTCTTGGTGCCTAACAGGTTAAAAAACTGAGGGTAAAGAGGGTTAAATAAGGGGGAGATAACAAATCCGGGTTGGGATATGGGGGGAGTAGAAAGGTCTCTGGGTATGGAAAGGCAATACAGAAGAGGGGCTATATACATTGTATAGATGGAATATTTAAGGATAAGGTTCGGCAGTCAGAGAGGACAACTGTATAGAAAGTAACGTTCACTTAGACACTGACTTCAGAGATCAATTTGAGTGCTATCCTCCATATATAGGATATTCCATTTCCTTTCCTATAAATAATCAAGAATTAGAATATTTTTTGACCGATGTTAAAGAGGGTATTTGCGCCCACACGCTTTTGAAAATGGTTATCAGAAAAAGAAAAAAAAAAAAAGGACACCCCTGCAGAGGGGCTTCTATGGTTGAGATAAATCTGCTTTGGCTAGCTGTCCTATCCTATCTTCCAAGGCCCAGGTTACCAGATGTGGCCATGAAGACCATTCTGGCGTGGGGGAATCTGGCCCTCCAGACTAACTGGCAGTCCAGGGGGTGGGGTGTGGTAGAAATGTAATTTTCTATATTGTATTTCAAATTAAGTGCTCAGGAAAATTTAACCTTGTCTAATGCAGGATCTCATAAACTTTTTTAGCTAATATGTCCTGGTTAGATGATCCATTATATATTGACCTTGAATTAGATTATCATTTATTCTCTTCTCTCTTAGGATACTTGGATTCTTGGCTAACAAACTACATAAAACCTAAATTTGTCTGGAAAGCTCTCTATTGTGCTCTTGATATCAAACTACTTTACCAGGAATTCAACTCATGAAGGCCATTTAGGCTTTAGAAAGTATTGCAATTTCTAAGTACCATTAATGAGATACAGTTGACCCTAAGGAAAAGCTTTGGATGGATTTTCTTTACCCAGGTTCTCAAAGGACTTCACAATGCTGAAATGTCATGAGCATTTTACTAGTGTTTTATGCTTTAGATTGAATTGCTTGGAGATACTCAAAAGTAATTTTCCAAAATTTTATAATAAGGCCAAGCCTGAGGCTTTCTCCCTTGAACCATTTATAGTTCAAGTATTTGTGGAAAATAAAACATTTTGTTAAAAGGTCCCTAGATTTATATTTTCTGACTGCTCTCTAGTGCATACTTACAGCATTTGTAGGAATGTTCTTTTCTTTTATGCCTCACAACTAGTATTTTATCATTTTCAAAAGACCTCTGAGTCCTTGCTCTTTTGTTAAGTACTCTAATTTATCAACCTTTTTAAGAACCAGCCTATGTGTCACATTTGTTTTATTTTTTGCAGTACTATTTATTCTTTAATCCACATTAATATTGATAAACTCACAATCAAGAGATTAAATGGATGCATAAAATTTTAAATGCATAATGTGTGTCTGAATTGATAGCTTGAGATTATTAAATGATTCATTGTAATATAGAGCAAATGGGTTCTCCATTATAAAATTGTACTGGAAAATTATAGTATTTGGTGCAGGAGACAATGTTACTTGCAGTCAGAACAAAATCCTAATTGGAGTTTTGGAACAGATATCTTAAAAGCAAAAGCCTAAAAATTGAGTTAGGAAAAAAATCCTGGACTATGCAGATGCATGATTAGCCACATGACACACACGTCATTTTAATACTGACTTCTAAGTAGGAATACATCAAATTAAATGTGAAGTTATAAGAGAAGCTCAAAACAAAACCAATGACAGTATGTTCAAGTAACAAAAAATTAGAAAGTCTTCAGATAATAAAATAATACGCCATTGCAAAATATGACAATTTTCACAAATTTTCTTTTATTAAAGCTTAGTTTTGGTAATTACATTACCATTTATTTTCACCAAACAATATTAAGCAAATTATTTGTAACTGCTAAGGACAGACTTTGGCAATTTTTGGAAACTGGTGTTAAGTGTAGAGGGAATGTTACACTGGTGGTTGAATGGTGTCAGAATATTGAATTCCAGAAATAACTCTATTATGAGAAATTCTGTAGAACATTGTGTTTAAAATAAAGTTTTAAAAATTGCATTGTAAAAAAATTGCATTTTAATAAGATATTTGGATATAGAACTAGGAAATGTCAGCTACGAATAGCTCATTTTTGCTTACAAAGAGAGTCAGAGTGAAGTTATGTAATATATTGGAAGATCATTCATTTTCACCAATTCTGTATACTGAAATATAATGTAAAACACATGTAATTTGCAACTACTAGCAACATTCAAGGTTGTATTTAAAATAATTTTATGACTTTCTTTTATTTAATAAATGTAAGATATAACATTTAGGAGGTAGATTGGTATAAAATATACTAAGGAGATATTTACCTTTACTTTTTCTACTTTGAGATTCATTGTGTAATTTTTATTTTAGAGTACATGTAAATTTAGACTAATTTTAAATATTGAATGACCACATGTTAAAGAGTAATTCCCATATTTGAGAATATAGCATTTGAATTGATATTAATTAATAACAAAATTTAAAAAATTATAATTACTCTGGTTTTTCTTACCTCTTTTTTGTATGATACAAATAAAAATGTTCTACAATACCCACAAGTAGCCAGTACAACTATTGCCATTGGTAGTTATTCTGATATTCATAGTGTCCACCCACAGGTTTTTTTACTTTAGGATAAGGCAATAATGTATACTTCCTTTTTTTTATGGTTTTTGGGCCACACCTGGTGACGCTCAGGGGTTACTCCTGGCTATAGACTCAGAAATCTCTCCTGGCTTGGGGTACCATGTGGGACACGGGGGATCCAATCCAGGTCCATCCTAGGTCAGTCGCGTGCCATGCCAAATGCCCTACCACTGCTATCACAGTGGTCCCAACAACATCTACTTCTATGAAGTCGCATATGACTTTCCCAAATTTCTTCTCTTAGATATTGTTAATGGAAGTATGATCAATAACCTCATTGTCAGTAATCATAATCTGGTTAATATGGGAAAGATGCTTCTTCTGTCTATTTATAAAATAAGATGCTATAACTTCCATTCTTTTTTTCTGCTGGTAGACAGTAGTCATCTTGAAGTTGCTGAGAGATCCAGTGGCTAAAGATATCAAATGGCTCATGATCTTCTGATCTTTAGTGTTTAGTCAGAAAGATTGTTATGGTAGGTCCATCTTTCCTCCTTCCTTTTCATTGAACTATAATGTCTGATCCTGGCTCATTGCCACACAGAATAAACATTACATTTCTGGCTCCCTAGCAAACAGATTAAGGCTACATGACTTATTCTGACCAGTGATGTACAAGCAGAAATACTATGATTTACTTCTTAGGAGTGATAGACTTTCTTACTCGAGCTACATCAACTTTCTTAACCATAGTGTGATTTCATAGTTGGAAGTTGAATGTTGAAAATAAAGCAAAAAAGTAGAACCAGCATTTCTAGTGTGATCATGGGTCCCTAGATCATTTTCACCACTTGTTGTGCCTTTATTCTATGAGAAAAGAATATATTTTTCTACCACCACTGATACTCTTGTTCTTGCACATTACAGAACTGCTAAATCTAATTATGTTCTACCTCTTGGTATACAGTAGTGACTTACATAGACAAGGTTACATAGTGAAAGGAAGATAGAACAATAGATAAGTAAACAAGGATGAGGTAATTTCCATTAGAAAGAGATGCAAAAAGAGGCTCTGTGCAGCCAAGGAGGCACCCTTGAGGAGTTTACAGAGAAATCATTGCCTATGGGGCAACAAACAACTGCCAAAGAAGATCTGTTTCCAGCAATGCAGCCTGAGAATATATCAAAGAAAATTTTGTGATAAAACAGAAAGTATTTCTATGTGCTGGAATATATTGAATGAGATATGGAATGTGAATAAAATATTTCCTGACCAGTTTTATATTCGTGGTATAGTAGACCATGGAAATATTTAAAATTTTAGAAATCTGGGTAACCATTACTTAGGTTTTTTTTTTTTTCAAGAACAATGAATGGTCTGGTTAGTTTCTCAGATAAATATAATGAACTTATTTTTATTTTATGAATCATTTAGGGATCAAACATAAACTAAATAATGACCTATTGTAGGAAACAAGGCATGATGAATTTAAAATAGAATGTTAGCCAAGAAGATGAAAATGAACAAGTATTTTATAAAAAATGTACACCGTGATTGATGCCTCTTTTTAATAAAGATTTAAAGCATTGTGACATATAAATTTAAAGTTGTTTTAGACATAAAACATAGTACTTATTTGTTTATAATTAAAACATTGGATAGATAGATTCTAAATAATTCATTAACATTGTAACACTGACTGATTTTTCTATCTGATTGTACATCTTTAATATGCTGACCCTACTTAGAAAACAGAATAAGCTATAAAGAAAAGAGCAATGCCAGATAATCAATAATAGGTACATTAAGAATGGTCAGGGAATAGAAAGTCATATAACTCAGCACATTTAGGACCGAGCCTGAAAATGAAGAATAGATATAACAGTGGCAGAGCATGTGTCAAAGGGTCCTACAACTGACTGGAGCAACAAAAAAGGACAAAACAAAAAATACACAGTGAGGGAACTGAAAAATAGAGAGAGAGAATTTTCTTACTTCAAAGTTTTACAGAAAGCCTTTTTTGTTTTGTTTTGTTTGGGGGGGATGCCACACCTGTTGATTCTCAGAGCCTCTTTCTGTATCTTATGCTTAGGGACAATGCTTGAAGAGGCTTAGGGGACCATATAGATGCCAGGCATCAAATACAGGTTGACTTTGTGCAAGGCAAGTGCCCTTCCCACTTTTCAATTTACTTTGCTTGATAGGATAAAAGTTACAGACCACTACTTAAAGAGATTTCTTGTCATTTGTTTGTTTGCTGTTTTAGGGGTTTGTTTGTTTGCTTGCTTGCTTTTGGGCCACACCCTGTGACGCTCAGGGGTTAGTCCTAGCTATGCACTGAGAAATCGCTCCTGGCTTGGGGGAACCTTATGGGATGCCCGGGAGGATTGAATCCTAAGGCTAGGGCTTGCAAGGCAGACGCCTTACTACTTGCACCACTGCTTCAGCCCGAATTTCCTGTCACTTTAATAAAAACACTTGATTTTTATTATTTTTAGCTTCTATTTATTCTTTTTTCTTTTTTTTTTCTTTTCTTTTTCTTTGTTTTTTGAGGCACTCCCAGCAGCGCTCAGGGGTTACTCCTGGCTCTATGCTCAGAATCGCTCCTGGCAGGCTCGGGGGACCATATGGGATGCCGGGATTCGAACCACCGTCCTTCTGCATGCAAGGAAAACACTCTACCTCCATGCTATCTCTCCGACCTCTCTAGTTATTCTTTTATTTAAGTAATTTTTCTCATTATAGTTATTAAAACATACATGAAGACAATGGAAGAAAGATTACTGATAGATATTAAAGACATTAAAAATATGTGAATTAAGTGATAAAATAAAAAATGTTTTAAATGAGGAACTGGAGTGCTGTGTTTTGCTTTTAAATATACATATCCTGAACTTTTCATAATATATTCTTAGCAATACTCATACTTCTTTTCTGAAAAATGTTGCATTTTCTCTATAATTGTCTCATTCGTTTATCAAATGCATTTAAAGAGTCATACAATATACAACACCCTTCACCAGTGCACATTTCCCACCACCAATGTCCCAAGTTTCCTTTAGCCCTCCCTCTTTTCTCTTTTCTCTCTCCTGCTCTCTTCTTTCTTTCCTGTTCTCTCTCTCTCTTTATCTACCTATCTATCTCTATCTCTTTCTTCTCTGTCTCTGTCTGTCTCTCTTTCTCTCTGCCCCTCCTTTTTATTTTAATTTTAGGCACTACAGTTTGCAATATTATTACTGAAGTGGTATCATGCATATCACTTTATCTCCTTTCAGCACACAATTCTTGTCAAGAGTACATATCAAAAATAGTAGAAACAATCTGTGTTGTAGGTAATGTAAAGAAATAATAGAATCTTATTGTAAATTAAATTGTTACTTTAAAGATATGTTTTTAACCATATTTATGTATATATATTTTTCTTAGATTTCTATTTTAAGGATATCACATTTGACTAATTAAACAATTTCAGCTCATTAATTTAGTGTAAATACAAAAAATAGAGTAAATCTTAGTACATAGAAAACAACTTTTGCTTATGTAAAATGTTATATATTAATAACTTCAATTATTCTAGTTAATTATATTTGAATTTTTTAATGTTTTAGAATTTGAGGTCAGAGAGATATTACAGCAGGCAGGGACCTGCCTTGCATATTACTGACCCAGTTTTGATCCTCAGCACTCCATATGAGCCTTAAGTCCTATCAGGAGTGATCCCTGAGCAAAGAAGTAAGCCCTGAGCTTCAACTGGATGTGCTATCTTCTAAACATCTACTTTTAGGATTTATAACTATTTGGGTCATCTATTACTAAAATATTTTGCTTTATTTCATATAACTATTGTGCTGTATTTTTAAAATTCTTCATTAAAATATTTTAAAGAAAGATATTTTATTAAATATCATTTATTTATATATTTATTATATATCATTTAATTTTAATCACAGAAGATTATTTAATTTTTTTCTATTTTGGGGTCATAACTGGGTATGTTCCGGGATTACTTCTTGCTCTGTGATCAAAAATTGCTCCTGGCAGGCACAGAGGACCATAGGTATGGTGGGATTAAACCATCTACCATCCTGGATGGGCTGTGTGCAAGGCCCCAAGATTATTTAATTTTAAATATTCAGTCTTAGCATACAATAAGTCCCAGTGGCAAATAAATAGACCCTATACAATTGAATTGGTTGATTATGTGTGCTAGTTTCAATTTATTCAAGAAACTTCAATGATCGTTTTGTTATTTTACATTGAAGTATATTATATCATAATATTAAATTGTATTATTATAATTAACATCATATTTATTTCACATCTATTTGCTATTCCATAAAATTTAGTGCTTAAAATTCAATCTGTTCACCATTTTGTTACCCTTATTATCTGATTTGCACTTTTCCACCCCTTTCTCTTTCTGGTAATCACTATTTTAGTCCTAAATGTAAAAGTTTATATTTTTATATTGATTATTTGCTCTGTTCATGAGCCATTATAGTTTTTAGGTTGTTCAGTGGTTACTATATTGTTAATAAAGAAGTTTAAAAGTAAAAATTTTATCAAGGTCACAAATATAATAAAATTATTAGGACTCTTGCCCTACAAACACCTTTACCTTATGCAATCCCTGGCATCCATGTGTAAAACTTGAGCACCATCAATAGTGATCCTTGGAGATAGAGCCCAAATTAAGGTCTGAGCATCAGTGTATGACCTACTACCTATTAATTTTTTATGTATTACCAATCTTTTTACTTCCTAAATCCTGAACTTTTAAAATTACTTTATTCATTTCCCTATAAATATTCAGAAAATCATCTATTGAAAGTATATTCTTTTTTTTTCAAGATTTTTCCCTAGAATGCAATGCCCAAGTTAATCAATATTTTAGTAAAGATATTTATGGGGTTTTTTTAATTTTTTTTTGGTTTGGGGGCCACACTCAGCAGCACTCAGGAGTTACTCCTGGTTCTGCACTCAGAAATAGCTTCTGGGAGGCTCCAAGGATGATATGGGATGCCCGGGATTGAACCTGGGTCCATCCGGTCATCTGCATGCAAGGCAAATACCCTACCACTGTGCTATTGCTCTGGCCCCTATTTTTTTAAATATTTTAAAAATAATCCTTTACTCTCATTTTCTTTCTTTAAGACTTTGGCACATAGCTAAATTTTAGAAATTCTGTTTCTGCCCTTAGTCTCAAATATACATTATTTAAATATGGAAAACGTATTTGTTTTAACTAATTTAGTGGAATAGGTGTTTATTAATCTAAATATAAACACTTCTTATTGACACTGAAAGTTAAATGGACCTTAGTAGATTTTCCACTATTCTTATTTGCTTTCATCTCTCAGCCCAAAAAGTCAATGATTACCTATTATGTTTCACTACCACAAAATACTATGTAGAGTTTGAAATTTTCCTCTACTCTTTTCAGACTTTTACAATTCCATGGTTGTTGGAAGACTACACAAAACTCTTAAAATCAGGATTAAAGGCCAGGTTATAAATCAATAATAAATTAGGTGCCAGAATTCATCCATACTTCTGTGCCATCTTCTTACATATCACTTTACAAAGGTTAATGCAGAAGAACAAAACTGTCTATCCACTGTAGGCTTTGTTGTTTGAGAGAAATTCTAAGCTTAGAATCTTCACAAGAGAGTAGTCCTTGATTTGAATCTTGTATAGTTTATAGGAAAGATTCTTCTCCTTGACTTTCTTTTTTTGTTTTGTTTTGTTTTTTGGGGTTTTGTTTTGTTTTGTTTTGTTTTGTTTTTAGGCCACATCTGATGGCGCTCAGGAGTTACTCCTGGCTCTGCAATCAGAAATTGCTCCTGGCTAGGGGGACCATATGGGATGCTGGAAATCGAACCTGTGTCCGTCCTGTGTCAGCAGCGTGCAAGGCAAATGCCCTAACGCTCTGCTGCCTTTCCGGTCCCTTCTTGATTTTTTCTCTTTGGGTGGTGGAAGAGCACCGGTGAAGCTCAGGGGTTTCTCCTGGCTATGTGCTCAGAAATCGTTCCTGGCTTAGGGACCATGTGGGACACCAAGGGATCCAAACACAGTCCATCCTAGGCTAGTGCCGGCAAGGCAGACGCTTTACCGCTCCACACAACCACTTGGGCCCCTCTCCTTGACTTTTAAGGGAGATACTGAAACTCAAAATATTCCTGGGAAAAAATATTGGTTTCTTTTGTTGTTATTATTGGTTTTTTGCTTGTATTTTTGAGCACCACACACACCCAGCAGGACTAGAGAAAACCGGTACTGCCAGGAATTAAATAAGGGCCTCTTGAATGCAGGGTCTATGCTCAGTCTATTAACTTTCTCTCTAAACTCAGCAATCAGTTTCTTGTTACCAAGGAAGTACAGAAGTACAGCTTACTTCTCGTAATTTTTCTTCCAAATTCCACTTGGAATAACATTTTCTTTAGCTTTTGCTATATTGATATTTACTAATCTCGATAATCATTTATTTAAAAATGTTTTCCTTGTATCTTCTTTTTAGTAATCAAAAAAGCTTCTTTCTTTGAATGTTCATAGCATTTTAAACTACTATTGCACTCACGTTGCTTTTATTTATTTATTTATTTTGGTTTTTGGGCCACACCCGGTTATGCTCAGTGGTTACTCCTGACTATGCATTCAGAAATCACTCCTGGCTGGGGGACCATATAGGACTCTGAGGATAGAACACAGGTCTGTTCTGGGTCAGTGGCGTGCAAGGCAAACACCCTGTGATTGTACCACGGTCATTTATTTATAACTGCAGTCCTTTAATAAACTAGATTTTAATCTCAAACAGATACATAATTTATTGTTTCTAGGCATAACTTGTTTAGAATATCTTTCCATTAGTACCTAGAAAAGCAATTAAATTCCATAAATTCTATGAGTCAATTAAGAGAGCTTTTGTAGATGTTTGTCATAAAATTGGCACACTACTTTTCATATTTTCCATATTTATTTAAGTCAAAACTAATGAATATTAATGAATAATCAATATTGGTAACAAAAATACCAAAAATTTTAGATTTATATAAAATGATGACAAGTGAAGTAGGAGGTGTCTTAGAGAGTTGAAGATTAGCAATTTAAGAAATCACTTTGCAATAGAATGATATGTATAAAGTTTCACACAGAAATGGAAGTCCACTTAGAAATTTTCGACTGAGAATCTTCTGAGGAACTAGAGCTAATTAAATTTAATTATGAAACACTAACTCTTAAGTAATATTTTAGTGTTAATCGTGGTTTTTCAGTATTTAATCTGATCTTTTATTTTATCTTTTTCTACCTTTCTCTTGACTTTCATTTGGCAAGCCATTTTCTCCTTTCATGAATGTCATTATTTGTAGCATTATTTGAGACAGCATCACTGATTCAATGGCCCATATAGTTTAAGGAACCTACAATCAGGACAAAATACTCTAGTGGTGCCAGTGGTGTTCTTTTTTTTTTTTTTTTTTTTTTTTTTTGGTTTTTGGGCCACACCCGTTTGACGCTCAGGGGTTACTCCTGGCTATGTGCTCAGAAATCGCCCCTGGCTTGGGGGGACCATATGGGACGCCGGGGGATCGAACCGCGGTCCGTTCCTTGGTAGCTCTTACAAGGCAGACACCTTCTCTCTAGCGCCACCTTCCCGGCCCCAGCCAGTGGTGTTCTAATAAACATTTAAGCAACTGATTCTCTGGAGGAAAAATACCCTCACATTTGTTCATTTCTATGATGTAGATTTATACCCAATTACAGACATTGTGCTGCCAACATGTTATAAAACAATATATAATTGGAAGATATGGTTGATTTCAGAAAGTATAAGTTTAGCACACAGCTCAAAAAATACAATAAGGTGATGTATTTTCCTTTATGAAATATTTGCTTATAAAATTACTTAAAAGGTCCAGAAAAATAATTACAGGAGTTCAGCTCTTGCCTTCCAGCAGTCCATCCCAGTTCTATCCCTTTCACCTCACACATAGACACTTTAACAACAAACAGCAGAAGTAGCCTTTGAATCAAAATATCAGAATTAAAAAACTTTAAATAAAAGCCAATAAATAAATTCAGATAAAAATTTGAGTCAAAAATTTTAAATTTCTCATAATACAACCATGGAGATTGTCCCCTACCTTTTATTTTATGTGAATTAATAGGAGAGTTGCATTTTATTTATTGTGGTATTGGCACCACACCTGCCAGTGTTCAGGAGTTGATATCAATTTCATGCTCATGAAACACCCAGATGGTGCTCAAAGGACAATTTGTTTTTGGTGAACAAATGTCTACTGTATATATGGCAATTAATTTTCTTTCATATTTTGAAATATACATATTTGTTTATAATTTTCTCTAACAATATGCCTCTGGTTTTATTGCATTTTTGGTTATCTTTAAAATCTTGAATTATTACATTGTTAAAAGTTCTTATTTTCAAACTGAAAGCCTTCAATTTAAATAAGAAAATATTTAAAGCCTCTGAGTACTACAAGATGCACAGCATACTTTGATATTATTGTGTTACTTTACTTTTACTTGTGTCTCTATTAGAAGTACTAAATACTCTAAACCTTCAAAGCAGAAAATAATTTAAATTATTGAAGTGCTGCAAATTTTTATGGTGCATTCATTTAATCAAATTGAAATTCCAATTTGTGAAGTGTTCCAGTAGCTTGAAATTGCTGCATCTATAGAAGAAGCAAGAGCAACACGACTCAAGGAGTTTTACTACAAAGTACTTATTTCCATTCTTATTAATCATGAAAATACTTTAGGAAATTATGTTATGTATAATTTTGTTTTCTCATTTTACAATTAAGAACCTAAAATATATATGAACTGAAAGTAGATTCATATTTTAAGTTTCCGTTCTATATGTATACTTTCTCCAAGATATGTAGATTTATATTAGGTATTTCAAACACCATATATTAAAACAATATGAAAATTATTTTTATAAATGTATTGAAAGTCATACCTGCTTCAGATTTTATTACTGTTTCTGCATGCAGTGACCACTTTTGGTAGTGATTGGGGAAATCAAACCAAAGTCACTTAGATACAAGACAAGTGCCCCAACTACTGGACTGCTACTTTGGCCCAAAGTAACTTAGTATTTTTAATGTAAAATCACCCTAATATTATGCTTTGTGTTTATGGGTATAACAATGTAAATAAATGATATTAATGTACCCCTTTAATTTTTGCATTGTTGTTAATTTACTAAATTAATATTTAAATCAGAAGTTTTTCTAATTGAAATAAAAATAATTTAGGAAGACTGTTAAATAATCATAAAAACTTATTGTATGTCAACAAAGCAAAATAGACTTTTATTTTTAAGTAAATTCATATTGAACCAATATAGTATAAGATTATTTGTTGTTAGAAATAAACATCTATATATCCTCCATCAGTTTATCACAAAATGTACAATTCTTCCCTTAGCCTTATAATTTTCTCTATGTTGCCTAAAATATAAATCTCTTTTTCCTCCTTCTTCCTCTCTAATATTCTATAATTCAGTCTTATAGTCAATTTTTAAGACATTTTATTTACTTTATTCATATTGTTTTCTCTGTACACCATCTGAACAAAGTATTATTACTAAGTTTGTGTTCTCAATCTGATTTATTTCACTATGAATGCTCTAGTTTTTACTGCTTCAAGTGACACAGATTTAAAAATTACTGAATAGTATATCATTGTTTATTTGTACTACATATATATCCAGTCATCTGTTGAGAACTTAGGTTGTTTACAATTTTAGCTAATTAAATTATGCTGAATTGAGTATATGTATATATTTCTTAAAATTAATTTTAAGTTGTTATAAAATATTCACAAGCAGAATAATTTAAGCATATATAAATGGTAATTTTAAATCTTGAAGATTTTTAAAGTAGGGGACCCAAATTACATGCCCTAATAAATAGACCAATTTGCATTCCCACTATTGCTGTCCAAAGCAACCTTTACATCCTCATTGACATTTATTGTTTCTTATCTTTGGGAAAATAATTATTCTAATAATAGTAAAGTGATAGTTTATCATTTTGATTTGCACTTCCCTAATAAGATATGATGGAATCTTTCCATTTACCTATGAACCACTATTTTTTTTCTATTTAGATAAATGTCTTTTCATATCTGTTAAATTTTTTCTGATTGTTTTTGATGCATTTAATATTTTTATATTTGTAATATTATTCCCTTGGTAGATATAACTTTTAATATATCTTTTCTTAATCAGAAAAAATCTTTTATTTGTAAATATTTAATTTGTATAAAACTATTTATTGTTTACACATCAATGTAAAAACGTTGAAGTTATTAACTAAGTATTGACTCAAACTGGTATCAGTTTTTTATTTGTTCACAAATAATTTTATTAAGGAGGCACAAGATGGGGCTAGAGCAATTGCAGATGAACCCTGGTTCATTCCCGACATCCTATCATCCCATATGGTCCCCCCACGCTGCCAGGAGAGATTTCTGAGTGCAGAGCTCAGAGTAACTCCTAAGCACCACCAGGTGTGCCTCTCCTCCCGCCAAAAAAAAGGAGGCAGAAGAGAGAATACATAGGTTAGGACAATTGCCTTGTAAGTATAAATTTCTATCCTGGAACCCAAATTCCAGTAATCCCCCAAATTCTGTCAGGATTGATCAATGAGCATAGTCAGTAGTAATTCCTGAGCCTCCAGCCACCAAAAGAATTTTGGATTAAATTATTTTAAACTACTTGTACCTCATTATGGTTCTTGTAAATAACGATTAAAACTGATGACGCATTTATCAATCCTTTCGTTACCAAAAATGAGTCCCCATCTTTAGACTTTTTTTATTTTTGTTTATTCCATTCACACCCCGTGACACTCAGGGGTTACTCCTGGCTTGGGTAACCATATGGGACACAGGGGATCTAACCCAGGTCCATCCAGGGTCAAACGCCCTACCGCTATGCTATCACTCTGACGCCCCCCACCCATCTTTAGACTTTTAATCCTATTTTTATCCTTTGGAATATTTATCCTTATAGAACATTATTTATTACATTTTCATCTGAGACTAACTTTAAAATGCTTCATTACAAGAAAATAAGAATGTGGAACAAAAGGCCAATGAGCATAACTTTACTTTTATAACCATACAAAAAGTTAAATGTAATGAATTTACAAACCTGTAATGGTGTACAGATGTGTATGTATATATACATTTATATATACTCAAATATATATATCTTGTATTAATTAATGGTAATATTGATTAAATGTAGATAACCTAAGTGACTAAAGTAAAAATGTTTTGTGTAATTTTATAAATTTGAATTCACACACACACACACTCATACACATCTCAGAATGTTACTCCCATTGGATACAAAACTGCTAGGACATGTTTTCAAAATGTTTCATAAAAGAAAAACAATTTTATAATTGAGGAACCAGAATAGACCAAGAACATATTAGTACTAAACTGAGCATGGTATATTTGTACAAGTACTTTATTCAAATTTCTACTTTTTTTTCAGCTAATGATTTTGTCTTCTGAATAGTAAAGTATTTTCTAAACTGTTCAAAAACACCATTCTTATAACTAATTTTCCAAGGAGCATGCTTTGATCTTATTTAAGAAGGAAGTATTTAGGTCTCAATTCATATAAGTAAAAGAAATATAAAATATGTATGTGCCTAATCTTTCACAAGCAGAAATACTATTATTGACTTTTAAGTTGTAAAGAATAGGTGATAACTCAATGTTCCCTGAGAGCATTAGCATATTTCCCCAATGTTAAATGAGAGCTGTATAAGAGTCTAGCATCTGATATATTTTGAATTTACATTCAAATATATATATATATATTTGTATTGTATTAAGAGTTTTCATTTTGCATTGCAAACATATCAAGTCAGAATAGGTAAAAGAACAAATGTATTGAACTTATAAATATGTATCAGAAATTCAGATTAAAAACACAAAAATTGGGACCAGACAGTACAGAAGAGAAAGCAACTGCCTTGATAGCAATACATGTTTGTTCTAATTCTAATAGTGCCTATGGTCCCCTTAGCACTGATAAATGATCCCTATGCGTAGAGCCAATAGTAAGTCTTGAGTACTGCCAGATATAGTTCAATCTTCCCACCAAATTTACATATTTGGTACATATATTTAGTGAGTTTGTTGTATATATCAAAAACAGGAGATAAAAAGGTGAGCAACTTACCTTGGGGATAGTTCTGACAAGTTTGTTAAAGCCTTCTAAAAGGTAAAAAAAAAATGATTATTCTTTTGTTCAAATCTTTCGAACCTCAATTTATCAATATGTCATCAAATGAAACAGCAATAATCAATAGTCATCTGTCCCTCAACTCCTGACTCATCAAATGGATTTTCATTTTATGTTTGTGTTTTCCCATAGCTATATAAATAGACCTATGTTCTTAATATTACCAGAAATATATTTAAACAAATTTAACCATATGTTTTTTAAAAAACAACATAAAAAGTGGAAGTATTTTGGCCACTCACATATCTGAAAGCCACTTTAAGGTTATCACAAAATTTTACTTTAGTAGATGTTTTGTTTTCCTATTCCCATTTATTCCCAAACCCTTGTAAAATAAGAAAACAAAAACCAAAGAAGTAGCAAGCCTTTCCATCTTGTTACCAATACTTTAAAAAAAATGGCCAGGAACATGTTAAATATAAGTAATTATTTAAATACATTTTTTGGTTTTGGGGCCACACCTGGTGAAGCTCAGGGGTTACTCTTGGCTATGCACTCAGAAATCGCTCCTGACTCTGGGGACCATATAGGTCTCTGGGGATTGAACCCAGGTCCGTTTAGGGTCCAAATGTCTTACTGCTGTGCTATCACTCTGGCCCCTTAAGATACATATTTCAATAAATGCCTAGTTAATAGAATAAATTAGTATCTTCAAGAGGCTGACTTAACCTTAAACCAAAAGTTTCCTTATACCTGTCAACAAGCCTCTACCACAAACTTAATTTGTCTACAAAAGTATGAATAACCAGAATGAGTGATAAATACGTTTGAGTTTGTGTGTGTTCATATTCTAAACAAAGCTGTGATCTTAAATTTTTAACCTTTAATCTTCTATACTTATGACAAGATTTTTTAAAGGAACATAATTACCCTATTTAATTCTTCAATGTCCAGAATCATCTATAAGATAAAAATAGCTGAGTTGGATAATTGATTGAATAGGTGAATAGTTAGATTGTAGGGAGTACAACAGGAGAAAGAAATTCCTTTTCCTCTTAAAAATACAACTCATTGGTTTAGCAATTGTGAGCTCTTTTAGAAAAAAATACTGAGCCACACCCAGTAGTGCTCAGTGCTTACTCCTGACTCTGTAGTCAAAGATACTACTAGTAGAAATCAGGAAATGATATATGGTCTCATCCCTTAAACTGGGGTCAGTCAGTGAATGGCAATTGCCCTGACCTCTTTACGTTATTTCTTTGGCCAGCCATTTAAAGCTTGATAAAAATAGGTTTAGCTATAAAATACCATATGGGGCATTGATAATGTTGTTATCTAGTATGAGGCTTAGAGCAATAACCATTTCTTTTATTTAAATGAGATGGCCTAGTGATCAAAGATTCTGAGAGAACATCTGGATAATGATGGCTTCTGACAAGACTAATGGATGGTAGCCTGTATTAAATAAAATCGCTAGTATTTTTTTCTTTAAAAGAAAACTGGGACTTATCTGAAACTAAAATCCAGTCAGTTATGTACCATAAAATAATTTTATGAGTACTATTCATATTGTGACTTATCCCCTTTGAAGCTGTTGCCTTGGTGAGTTGTGTTTGCTGGAGATTTGCCAGTTGTAAAAATCAGAATAAAATTATTTGCTTTAGTTTTAACAGACATCAAAGAATGAACTGTCGAAGTAGATGTCCTACATATAGGAACTTTCAAAAACAACTGTTCTCTGAAGCTTCCTCAGCTTTCAATAGAACTTAGTCTTACAAGAAGATTGAATGCACAGTGACTGTGAAAAAGAAAAACAGCTAGTGATACCATATGAGCCAGCACTGGCTGGTCACCAAGTTCTGCATACTCAGAGAATTCTGAAATCATCAAATGTAATTTGCTGGTGGCTGTCAAGTAACTTAAAAAGTGGGGTTATTCAAAAAATAAATTATTCTGTGGCTATCCAAGTAATGAGTAAATACTGATAAAGTAAAGATTTAAGTTATTTTTTTTTTTTTTTTTTAAATTTTCAGGCCACACCCATTAGATGCTCAGGGGTTACTCCTGGCTACGCGCTCAGAAATTGCCCCTGGCTTGGGGGGACCATATGGGACACCGGGGGATCGAACCATGGTCCTTTCCTTGGCTAGCGCTTGCAAGGCAGACACCTTACCTCTAGCGCCACCTCGCCGGCCCCAGATTTAAGTTATTTTTAAAAATCATATTATAATTGGTGTCCTGTCATAAGTAAAGACTTTATTTCAAATTTTTATTCTCAAAAATATTTTATGATTCAGTATTCCATGTTCCATTTAGGATTGAATAATTGAATGAGGTCCTAATCCAGGATATTCATTATTTAATTAAATTATAAAGTTAATTTCTTTTTCTCTGCTTTACCCTGAAAGAAAAATGTTATTTTTCATAAAATGCCATTGATCTAAAATTATTACAAAATAAGTATATTACAGAAAATTCTAGTATTCAACTCTTGGAATTTCCCCCCAAAACTTTAACAAATACATTTTGATGTTTATATGTGTATGCCTGTGGATGAAGTAACTAAGCAAACAAAAATCATAAAATTCATAAAAAAGAGTTTATCTACCTGACTTTAATCATTAAAATTATGTCATATTGTAATATCCAGGATTGACCTTTATGCCAATTTCTTTCCCTGATCATGTATCTCAATTCCTTGTCGTTGTGTATCTTTGCTTGTGTTTTTTGTTTTTTGAATCTAGAGAAACCCATGTTCTCTCTAAATACATATTTTCTCTTTTTCTCTCCTAATACATCTTTATAAGCAAGTCTTAATCAGCAAAGCCTATCTTGTTTCACAAACACAAAAGCCTATCTTGTTTCACAAACACAAATGTTGACTATATATATATATATATATATATATATATATATATACACACTGGACAAATGTTTTCTAGAATATACAAAATTGAATAAATCATTTTATCTTTTGTTATTGAACTATTCTAATAAATGAAATCTACAATTATTTCCACATATATAGTAGAATTATATACTATAAGATAAATTAAAGTCATAGCCAGAGCTATAGCACAGCAAGGAGGATGTTTGTTTTGCAAGAAAATTACCTGGGTTCAATCCCTGGCATAGGATATGGTCTCCTTAGCATTGCCAGGAGTGATTCTTGAATGCAGAGCCAGGAGTAACCTCCTGAGTAGCACTGGGTGTGCCCAAAGATAAACATGCAAACAAATAAATAAAGCAAGCAAGCTAATATTAATATTTTGGCAATTATAGATTAAAAGGTAAAATAACATTTGATTGGAACAGGGATTTTTTTCTTATACATAATTATACAATAATATTATCTTCATTGGATTTAATACAATTTTATCAAGAATACCTTGTCTGCTTTAGAAACATAAATTAAACCAAAACATTCATCCAAATTTGAGGGATAATAGATGATGCTCAGAAACTACCTAAATTATGAACATCTATTCCCTAGTAGACAGTTAGTTTATATATATTTTACAGTGTTTCTGGATAAAAACTTTTATCCATGACAAATTATATAAGTTAACTATGTTTTGATGGTTTTATTTACATATTATATTCCTTGCTTAAAATTCTTACAACTGTTTGCCACGTACAGCTAATTTGAATTAAAGATCATTGCAACTGTAATGAAAGATTTTTAATTTATCATTGAATTAGCACAAAAGGAGAAATAATAATATTTTATTATTGCTTTGTTAGGGATGTTGTGAAATTATTAATTGACTACAATTAGAGTTGACACATATTAACAGTTGCATTCATTTTTATAAATAATATTTTTTCTGGTAAAAATTCAATTCAATATTAATCTATTTAGGGAAACTCTCAGAATTATAAATAGGAACATATATTATAACTCCAGTCAATATCTGGTAAAGTGAGTCAGCAGTTGATCTGAGTTTGATCATCAATATAATTCTTTGTAAGAAACATAAATATATTGGATTTTTATTTAGTAATATTAGGTAATCTTGTTTTAAAAGAAGTAGTAATTTGAAAAACAAAACTATATTTTATATTTGTATAATGCTATTGATTTACAAGATGCTTTAGTCTTAATTCCATCTGATTTTCTCAACATATATTAATAACTTTTGTAAGTAAAACATCACATCTAAATATGATGATTGGATTAGAGATGTCTTTTTTTTTTTTTTTGGTTTTTGGGCCACACCTGGCATTGCTCAGAGGTTACTCCTGGCTGTCTGCTCAGAAATAGCTCCTGGCAGGCACGGGGGACCATATGGGACACCGGGATTCGAACCAACTACCTTTGGTCCTGGATCGGCTGCTTGCAAGGCAAACGCTGCTGTGCTATCTCTCTGGGCCTCAGAGATGTCTTTGAAGTTGTTTGTGCTGAATAAAGACTGGAATCCATTTCCTAGCAAAATTTTTGGAAAATAGGCAATGTATACACTGAGACACTGAAAATATATTTTTATTAAAATATAGAGTAGAAACTTAAATGCTAAATTGAAAGAAAGGGGGAGGAGTAATTTGGCATCCAAGTCCCTGATCTTCTAGTAATGCTTAGCCATAATCTTAGCTTTATGAATTTTAATCTATAAATCTTTTCTCAATTATAGTATGAAGTGATAAAATATTTCTAAAAGTTGAAGTCATTCAATGATTTATTTCAAAGAAGTTTAGGCAAGATGATAAATTTCTTTGTATATGTAGTATACTGGTGTCTTTCTAGTATGTATTTGAATTCTTTCTTGAACTTTTTTGTTTTATGGCCACATCTGGAGATACTCAGGAGGTTCTCTTAGCTAATGGAATTCCAGGCATCTGAACCTGGTTGGCTGCATGAAAGGCAAGCACCCTACATTTTACACTACTGCTCTTGCCCAAAATTGTGCTTGTATTTTGAGAACCAATAACTTAGGAATATTTTGTTTCAGTACTCTCAATTAAACAAAAAATCTTGAGACCA